>NC_054376.1:7857500-8125000 GCF_017654675.1 Xenopus laevis | reverse complement strand
TGAAACTTCATTAGTACTCGTACGCTTAGGTCAATTTGAATAGGACGGGTACATATAGGTCATATATATGTTTTAATTAGAGGTGTTGGTGCCAAAGCAGAAAATGAGCTTCCCCTGTAATATAAGCTGATGCTACAGGTTTGCTGATTATTAAATTCTGCTGCTAATTGCACTGGTTTCTGTGCTGCCATGTAGTAATTATGTGTATTAATTACTAATCAGCCTTATATTGTGACATTTCTATTCTATGTGTACTGTATATTGTGAGTGGCTCCCTAAGCTCAGTAAGTGACAGCAGCACAGAGCATGTGCAGTGAATCAGGGTTTCAAGATATAGCATTGCCCTTGTATTAAAGCTGATGACAGGATCCAAACAAGACAGTATTTGTGCCAAAATCTAGCTCTTGTAATATATATTAGTTTGACCCAGAACACCCAAAACCGTCCCACTATTGTAAGATTAAGAAATGATTCTGTCATGATTTAATGTATAAAAGATGGGCAGTAATTCATTCTGTAATAAAGCTGCTGAGTTGTTGGTATGCATAAAGAATGCCATAGGGTATCGGCAAAATAATTGCGGGCGACTTTGTACCAAAATAGCAATGCACATCTGGTTTCAAGAAGAAGGATTTTGGCAAGAGCTGGCTGCACATATCATCAGGCGCTCGCATGAAAGGCTGTTTTAATGTTGGGAAACTCGTCAAATTCAGCCGGAGATTTCCAAATGGGTTTTAATGATATTGAACAGATGCCAAGGCTGGTCAGGTTTTAATGTCAGCCCATTAGGTGAACATCAGTGCGAGGAATAATGTTCTTTTGTACAGGAGCCTTTTTCTTTTTTTTTTCCTGGTGTGGGTCAAGCCTTCCACCTTTAAGGTTATGAACCCTTTTTACTCATAGCAAGGTTGCAGATATAGGGAAACATTGGTGTACCAGCCATTCGACTGGTAGATCCAAGAATATCTAGAACAGCAATTCTCTTTTCACCCCAAATCACACATCGGAGTTCACCGGCGCCATCTTCTTCTCTACCGAAATCTTCGGAATGAGACGGCTCATGCTCAGTTGGAGCAATTTTCTGTCTCGCGACAAATGCGCATGCGCCGAAACTCATTGAAGTTACAGAAGCGCCGGTCTCATTGCGAAGATTACCGAGTCGGCTGAAGATGGCACCTGTGAACTCTGATGCCGGAATCTGCACTGAGGGTTAAAGTAAAATGTTTGCCTGGGGTAACACTTTGGGAGTGGGGTCTATGCAGGGTAGGGGGTAGGGTTTTTCTAACATTAAGGTTGAATTCTCCTTTAAGATAAAGAGCAATTAAAGAATGCATCTGCAAGTGCAGTCCCGCAAAAAAATAAAAATAAATAAAACACAGGCTGCCCTTGGCATAGGTCTATGGGTTCTTATATGGTAGACACAGCCCTACATTTCAGGAGCTTGGTTCTCAAAAAAGTGTCCCTGTCTGCATCTGTTCATCAAAGCATGTTCCAGTTTTTGCTGTTGTAGGTCCCTTTGCAGCGACCTTAGTAACTGCAATGTATAACATTCTAATATTTTTATTGCCTGTTTTTTATTATTTCATATAAATGGAATTTTCCAGGGTTCTTAAAGTAGGTTGTGTCAATACATTGTCAGACTGGGTGGGTCCAGGCAAAATGGGACTGTTGCAACAAGTACCCGCTCACACCCGCCCCCGGCCCCTGCCCCCCACCAACTCCATGGCCCCCGGCACCAGACGCAACCTTCTTCTACCCGCCTCTACCCCCTGCCCCTCCAGCGAGTACCTGCTTTTCCTCTTTCAATCGGGGCAGGAGGAGGTCAGGGAGCAATCTTTTCAGGCTGGGAGTGGGTCTAGGTCGACAGCTGGAGCCCATAGGGTTTTTTCCCGGTGTCCCTACAGCCCAGTCCTAAACTGTGTCAATAGGTGGAGCAACCTTCCTTCAAAGGTGGCCTACCCTAAAGCCATCGAAGACAGGGCTGGCCCAAGCTGACAGGGCACCCTAGGCATCGGGTCGGCTACCCCCGCCCCCCCATGTGTGCGTGTGCAAGTGCGCATGTGACATAGTAGAAGAAAAGGGAGGGAGGGGAGAGCAATAAAGGGAAAGGGAAGGGGAAGGGCAGGGAGTGACAGCGGTAGGGGGAGTGATAGAAGGGAGGGAAGGAGGGAGACGGGAGCAGCTGGGGAATGAACCCAGACTAGGAGTAGGCAGAAAAAACTTTAAACAGGTACCTGCCCAGAACCCCCACATCATTAGGCCCTAGGCAAGTGCCTCTTCTCCCTACCCCTAGTTCTGGCCCTGGTTGAAGGTCCCTTTTACATTCACACACACTATAGTCATTTTTTATCAGGAGCCAATTAAACCATCTGTATGTTTTTGGAGTAAAAAATATATATATGACTTATGATTTTTGTTTTCATTTATTGCCAGTATAAATTCCTTACTAATACACAATTAGCAGGAGACGCACACCAAACTTCTCTACTAATTAGCAACTATACTAAGGGATCCCACCAAAAAAATCTTCAGGATATAAAATATCAAATACTTTATTGAGAGAAAATTTACAAAAACAAAAAAATACACCACCATCTAGTGGTTCAAAGTGCTCAATGCAGTCTGAAACCTCATTGAGAAACAACCTCATAGTGAAACAAAATCTCATTCATAAAGCTGAAAAATAAAGCAAAATCAACATTACTCAACTCTTTTCACAATGAACTCTCCCATCCCAACTCTTCTTTTCACTCGCAGATAAAAGCAGGATGTAGCACAAATCATTTATTAAACCCTGAAATAGACTGAAAAAAACTGCACTTACAAAGCTCAGAGGAGTGCAAAACCCCAAAATTTCACCCAGTTGACAAGTCAAGTAGCAAGTTGTTTCTCCACGGCTCATGAACGCAACTGGCTCAGTTAGATAAGTCCCTGCAGCATAATTGGCCATGTAGCATCTCCCTATACCATACACAATGTCAGTTTTATTTCCAAAAACAGTGTCCCATCTTAAGGATAAGTAAACCTTTAAAATAAGTGAATGTAAAATTGATGAGAGTGTTATTCTAAGCACTTTTGTCATTTACATTCATTATTTATTTTCTTTTTATTCCAAGATATTAAGGGATACATGTGCTGTTAATATGAATGAATTTTGTTCCAACAGCGCCACCTGCTGGTCAGTTTCCCACCAGTCTGACCACCAAGTAGTCAAGGAAGTTGTCAGGAGAAAGAAAGAGGCTGTTCTAATGTTCTTCTGCTTAGGAAAGATTTGAGAAAGGTTTCTAATTGTTTTCCTTAGCAGAAGAACATCAGAACAGCCTCTTTCTTTCTCCTGACAACTTCCTTGACTACTTGGTGGTCAGACTGATCAGAAACTGACCAGCAGGTGGTGCTGTTGTAACAAAATTCATTCATATTAACAGCACATGTATCCCTTAATATCTTAGAATAAAAAGAAAATAAATAATGAATGTGAATGACAAAAGGGCTTAGAATAACACTCTCATCAAATTTACATTCACTTATTTTAAAGGTTTACTTATCCTTTAAATGTTGCCAAAATAAATTATCCCCGACCAAAGGTGCGGGCTAAAAAAGCCTGCACTCCAATTGGGGGTAACAGTAGTTTTTTTTTTTTTTTAAATTCAGCTTTCAAATGGGGGTCACTGACCCCATCTAATAAAACAAATGCTCTGTAAGGCTACGAATGTATTGTTATTGCTACTTTTTAGTCCCTCTCTTTCTATTCAGGCCCCTCTATTCATATTCCAGTCTCTTATTAAAATCAATGCATGGCTGACAAACTGGAGAACTGCTGAATAAAAAGCTAAATAACTCAAAAACCACAAATAATAAAAAGTGAAAACCAATTGCAAATTGTCTCCAAATATCCATCTTTAGTTAACTCAAAGGTGAACAACCCCTTTAAACCCAGTAACAAGCATCTAAAAACAATAGTCCTGTACGGATAAAAGATCTTTTAGGCATACAGCTATTTTTGGTCATGATTTCCGTGTAACTCAAGGTCAACCTATAGTATTTCACCTATTAAAATTGTATTTTGAATTAAAGGGGACCTAGACCTTCCATAATGGTGTGGTTTAATCCAAATATCGCTGGAATGAATCTCCAAGCCTATTCCAACACAACGTGGAGTTTCAAATTGCAGACTAGACACTCAAACACTCAAAGAATTGTTTCACCTTCTTTGTGGAGCTGAAATATAGAATGAAAGCATTTTATGGAAGGTTTTTGTACCCTTTATATTCTTTGAATGATTATCCCTTTACATATAAATATACTAGCTCTTTGGCAAGTAAATTTGATGTGTCTCCTATAAAAACAACCCTATGCCAGAGGTCTAATAGAGAGAGAGTAGTGATGGATGAATTTGTTTTCACCTTATATAAAGGGTGAATGTTCTGGTAGTCTGGAGCAAGTATGAAGCTTTGATCCTTAAGGTGACCAACCACCTTAGATAAGTTAGGGAACAGGGACCCTAGCAACAAGGTAAAGGTAGTGCTTGTCAACTCTATTATAGACAGATAGAGGCCAGCTTGGAAAGGTCAGATTCCACTGAGGAGATGTGTGGAGTTAGAACTCTTCAGGCAACACCTGCCTAAGTGTATGGACCTCAGTCTGGAAAGGGTCTCTGGCTTGAGAAGCTTCCACTGGAGGGGACCCATTTAATTCATTTACCGATGAAACAATTCTTTAACATCATGACTATCTACAAGGGATCATGGGTCATGGACCAATGTAAAACTGCTAACGTATACTATATCATTACACTCTCAGATTAACTCACCACCGCTATTATATTCAGGAAGTACCTGTGCTTTAATAAACCATTTTTCTGATTAAAGGAGAACTCAACCCCCCCACTAATAAAACCCCCTACCCAGTACCCTCCATAGTCCTCCCTCCCTGCTCCCCCCGCATAGGTGATAACACCTATAAATGCCCCTAATCCTTTACTCTCCCAAAGGAGCAGAGTAAGCGCAGTGGAGCTCGTGGGCGCCATCTTCTGGCTCTTTGGATTTCTTTGGGAAGTGAGCGCTGTATTAGCGCAAGCACAGTTGGAGCAAACTTCTTGTTTGTAGCGCTTGCTCCAAAAGTGATGGAAATTGCCTTAGGGAAGGAAGAGGACTGAAGAAATCAGAAGAGCCAGAAGATAGCGCCCATGAGCTCCGCTCTAATTTCTCTGCACCTATAGGCGAGTAAAGGATTAGGTGCACTTATAGGTGTTATCACCTATGCAGGGGGAGCGCAGGGAGGGGGGAATACAGTATGTAGGGTAATGGGTAGGTTTTTTTTTATTTTTTATTAAGAAACACTGGTGTCTAATGCTTTCTATATATTGTATATTTATTGGGCGTTACTGTTCAGAAGTATCAACATTTTGTGAGGGTCCAGCTGAGAGAGGGAGTTGCAATGTTCTGTTGATAATTTGACTCCCCCCACTTCCAGGCCCGGATTTTGGCCATGAGAGTCCTAGGCCCGCAGGGTCCTAGCACCCCAACCCCCGCCCCTCTGCGAAAATGCAATGTGCTGGAGCATCGGATCACTAGTGATTACACGTATAGGAGTACACGTCCTCAGTGCTCCTTGCATTCCCCAAATCTTGCCGCCCTAGACCCGGGCCTTTGTGGCTTTCCCACTTCTACTCTACTCTATTACACAAGAAAATGCAATGGGATGAAAGGTAACTTTGATCCTCATCTTAGCTGTTTGTATAAGGAGATCCTGGACAGGTCCACACAGCTAAAATGGGCTTCTTTGACTAGGGAACAAGACCTGGAAGAGGGGTTATTTCTTTTTTTTTTAATTGATTTCAATAAGCAAAAGAAAGGAAAAGGGGATTACATTCCAAGACCAATAGTGGTTTGCAGGATGCTGGTCATGGAAAGACATCATCAGCTATGGGCTGGTGTGGAGGGAATATTTCTTGGGTGTGATGTTCAAGCTAGAGTCCTGCAGCCGTCGGATTATCCACAGGTAGAAGTTTCAGGATCGGGTACAGAGGCAGGTCGGCGGGTCGGGTCGCGGGTCGGGTCGGGGGTCTTCTCAATAGCGAGTTTTACTCCTTTTTTCCTGATCACGCCTACTTCTAACAATGTCACTTCTGGTTTGCAATGACATCACTTCCTGTTTTACTCCTTTTTTTTCTGATCAAACCTACTTCTAATGATGTCACTTCTGGTTTACCATGACGGCACTTCCTGTTTTACTCCTTTTTTCTGATCACGCCTACTTCTAATGATGTCACTTCTGGTTTACAACGACAGCACTTCCTGTTTTACACCTTTTTTTCCTGATCACGCCTACTTCTAATGACGTCACTTCCGGTTTACAATGACAGAACTTCCTGTTTCTTGATGGTCAGTGGGTCGCTGATCGGGCTGCGGATAAGGTACTTGTGGGTTGGGTAGCGGGTCAAAGTGGGGAAAGTATGCGGGTTGGGTTCGTGTTTAACAAATTGGTTCCACGCAGGACTCTACTTTAAGCATTGGTTAAAATACATTAGCATGATAACACATACAAGCAGATCTAATTCAGTTGACTGCACATATAAAACTAAGGAATGAACAGACAGTTTGATCAAGTACAGGAGGCTGAAATCTGCATGAACTCATACCCCCCACCCTTAAATCAATGTCTTAGGCAGTACCCCCACTTGTAAGTCTTCTTTTAAAAATAACTATGATTATAAATATAATTCATTATGGATTTACTTGCAAGAATATTATTATTTTAATGAATGATAAAATATCGTGAAACCCTGGATCTCAGGACAGGCAAAGAGAAACAAGTGATTTTCCCAGTCTGCTATGTGGTCGGGGGATTAAACTTCTAGGCGAAACTCAGCTTTAAGAGAGGAACTTTGAGTTTTGATAAGGTAGGATTACAGAGGAGTCATGCAGAGGTCTACCAGGACCACGGAATTCAGGCACATACAGCACATAAATTAAACTGAGCTGGGTCCATGTATATACACACACACACACACTATATATATATATATATATATATATAATATAATTAAAAACATGGGTACGGTTTTAAAAATGAACTGCACCGTTTCGGGGAAGTAGATAGAGAGCACTATGTTATAAATTCTATTCAAATGACATGGGGGTTGAACCTCCGTAAAGTGCAATGAATTTCCCTTATTGGAGTAGAGATTATTGTATGCTCAAGTGTTTATCATGTACCCCTCTATATGGGTACATACTTATGGACGCGATTTTGGACGGGTGTAAATGCCCATATACCCCTATTCTATATATACCGGTTTTTGATACCTGAGTCACTGTTATATAGGTGGTGGACCTGACCCAGTGTCTGTAGATATTAAGCTCCCTGATCACTATATACCCCGCTAGCATTCAGGGGTTCTCGAATATGATTATCTAATGGGGGGTGACACTGAGTAAATATACAACTGAACCCAAACTTGACTACCTCCATTTAAATACAGTTTCAATATAGCCGGATTATGTACATAGTTAGTAACATAGTTAAATTGGGTTGAAAAAAGACAAAGTCCATCAAGTTCAACCCCTCCAAATGAAAACCCAGCATCCATACACACACCCCTCCCTACTTTCACATAAATTCTATATACCCATACCTATACTAACTATAGAGTTTAGTATCACAATAGCCTTTGATATAATGTCTGTCCAAGAAATCATCCAAGTCCCTCTTATAGTCATTAACTGAATCAGCATCACAACATCACCCGGCAGTGCATTCCCCAACCTCACTGTCCTGACTGTGATGAACCCCCTACGTTGCTTCAAATGAAAGTTCTTTTCTTCTAGTCTAAAGGGGAGGCCTCTGGTACGTGATCCACTTTATGGGTAAAAAGGTCCCCTGCTATTTGTCTATAATGTCCTCTAATGTACTTGTAAAGTGTAATCATGTCCCCTCGCAATCGCCTTTTTTCCAGAGAAAACAACCCCAACCTTGACAGTCTCCCCTCATAATTTAACTCTTCCCTCCCTCTAACCAGTTTAGTTGCACTTAGTCTCTGCACTCTCTCCAGCTCATTTATATCCCTCTTAAGGACTGGAGTCCAAAACTGCCCCCATACTCCAGATGAGGCCTCACCAGGGACCTATAAAGAGACATAATTATGTTTTCATCCCTTGAGTTAATGCCCTTTTTTATGCAAGACTTTATTTGCTTTAGTAGCCACAGAATGACACTGCCCAGGGGAGGATTTACATAGCGGGTGCCCCTAGGCCTGCTGTTATTTGTCGCCCTGGTACCCTCCCCTTTATTCACACAAATTTTCGGGGATTGTCGGATGGGAAGTTTAAAAAACTACCGTATCTTCTGCACATCCCCGGTGTTTTTGAACCAATGTAGATGTGGTTGGGCAGTATGCGGCCCCCTAAAGTCCTGCCACCCTAGGCCTGGGCCTTGGTGGCCTTTAGAAAAATCCGGGCCTGACACTCCCCAGAATTAGCTTTCCTTTACCCTCCAACTTTTAGGCTTTCCTAGGTGTCTTTCATACACGCCTTTACTTTCACGTCTTATTCTATACACAGCATCTAGTTCTTTATTTTTTCTAATATGTGCTACTTCTCATTGCACCAAGGATCTTACTTATGCTTTCGGGTTGTCCTTTATAAATTTATAAATTGGGCTTTTTAGAAAGCAACATGTTGCTCACCGACCCCTTGGATGTTGCTCCCACTGGAAGGCAAGTTTTGGTTGCATAAAACCCCGGTGTACTGCCAAATAGAACCTCCTGTAGGCTGTCCACATAGGCAGGCCCGGACTGGCAATCTGTGGGTTCTGGCAAATGCCAGAGGGGCTGCTATAAGGTCCCATAGAAAGTCAGTATTTAGTGGGCTGGTGGGGGCAGATTGGGCCTCTATGTGGGCTGATTGGGCCTCTGTGTACCTGAAATGCCAGGGCCTATTTTATTTTAGTATTTATCACTGAATACTAAACTCTGAATGCAAAAATCACAAAAAAATCGTGATTTTCTTATAAAAAAAATCACAAATTTTTGGGAATTTTTTTAAACCCAGAGGATGGAAAAGTCTGTATCAGAAAATCCGGCATCTCAGACCTGTAGAGGTTGCATATAAGTCAATGGGAGACGTCCCAATGATTTTTTGATGGACGCTGGGTTTTCGGGTGAAAAATCTGAAAAAATCATGAAATTCGGATAAGAAATCTGAAAAAAATCGTGAAAATCTGATTTTTTCCCCGCAAAGCCAATTTTGGGGGAAAGTAATTATGAATAAGAGTAAAAAAAACCGAACGGATTTGTTCGGAGTTTGTAGCAGAAAATATTGAGATAAATTCGGACTTTGATAAATAACCCTCCATGTGTTGTTAATTATTCCATCTGATGATGTCACTTCAGCCCTTTCCTGCCACTGGGGGTTAAAAAGGTCAGATTGCTGACCGAAACGTCACGTCTCTTCTCACTAAAATAAAAACCTTTAATTGATTTTTTAAGTCCTGGATGTGCAGACCCGCTCTCTACGCTGCATCCTTGTTTTTGGTTTCTGCACCCAGGCATTAATAACTTTTGTTACACTTGAGTGCTGGTATTCTCTCCATAAATATATATATATGTATGTCATTCACTTCAATGTCCTGTCTGGATTTCCTAATTTGGAAATCCGGACAGGAACTTTTCACTCGGGCAGCCCTTCCAAAAACTGGGCTGTCCGGGTGAAATCCAACCCTATTCATTATGTCCTTTTTTCAGATGATGGGAGGTAATCCATAGATTGCAAGCTCCATTTAGGCAGGGAATATGCCACATAAAGTAAATAATAATACGGAAACTCCTAACAAGCCTTTTTATCCTTTGTCTATGAGCAATATTTATCATTATTTACCATTGAGTCCCCCTTGAAGAGATTTTCAAACACATGGGTATGACTTATTGGGGCCCATTTAGCAACAAATATACAATGTGCTACAATGTGCTAGACACAAAAATGCACCAGGATCCACATTAGTGATGGGCGAATTTATTCGGCAGGCGGGAATTTGCGGCGAATTCCAGCGATTGTCCGCCAACGAATAAATTTGTGAAGCCGCCACGAAAAATCGCTGGCGTCTGCAGGCGCCAGCATCAAAAACGAGATGCCGGCACCGTTTGACAATTTTTTCACCGAGAAAATTCGCTAATTTTTCAGCGAAACGACCCAAATTCGCCCATCACTAATCACCATGTATTTTTGTACCCACGATGCAGAGCTTGGAAGGGAAACCTTGGAAAAATCAAATACTCAAGGAAGGTTCTGCAATGTACAGTTGATCAAAACACTATAGGGACTAGTCCACACGAGGAGATTTTGTCGCCTGGCGATGCGTTTTCAATAGTCGCCCAAAGTTGCCTCAGTGATGCAACTTCGGGCAACTATAGAAAACGTATCGCCGCGTGTGCATTAGCGCAGGCGACTTTTCATTGTAGCCTATGGGGAAAAACGCTGAGGCAGTTCGGGGAGATAGTTGCTCAAAAGGCGAGGCGATTAGTCGCCAGGCGACAAAATCTCCCCGAATCTCCTCATGTGGCCTTACCCTAAAGCTGGCATTGGAGCATTTCATTTTATTCTTGGTGCAGTGTTGCACTTGCATTTGTAAATGAAACTCTTCTTACCTTCTTGACTTTTCCCAAAACACAACTCTATTTAATTAAATATTAGCAGACGCACATATTTGTTTCAAGACATTGTTCCTTTAAGAGAAAAAACTATGTTAAATGAACCCTATCTATTTAGTCAGACTCCATTATCAGTTCTCTCTTAAAAAAAAAAAGGAAGGGTAGAGAGGCTGATGTTCTTTAACAGAACTTTGGCCAAAATTCTGGATACATTTTCCATGTTGCAGAACTTCAGCAGAAATTCAGGGTGATTACTGCAAGAGAACACACCGGCCTTTAAACTGCACTGAGCTGACTGATCATTTAACGATGGAATGTTTCGCTGGCCTCCTCCCAGGAGCGGAATACGGCCTGTACATCCAAAGCACAAAGTCATAATCCATTTCTCTCCCTCTTTTTTTTGCCCTTCTTCTCATCCTCTGCAGCTCGCTTGGCATCATTCGTAGCTCTGTCCTCTAAATATAAACTCCCATAGGCTCCTGTGGGAAAGTCCATTAGGAATATCTTGCATTCTTCAATATTGACAGAAGAGCTAGTAAACAGCTGTGTTATTCTATGTGAGATCTTCATCTGCCTCCCATTACAGGGCTGGAATATAATGGTCACCGGGGGTTTAAAAATAAAGACTTTTGGCCTTGTATGTTATGTCCTGGTAGTGCTTTAAGGTGCAACAGTTTTCTTCTGGCAAAGAATTGATGAGCTTATTTTTTTGGTTGCAGTGCCCTCAATAATTTCTTTTACTATGCTCAATACTAGATTCCGATACCAGAAAGCAGTCACAAGTATTTATAAAACAATATGGCAAAAGTCTTCATTGCTTCATCGTGTCGTTGCGTTTCGATCCACAAGGGACCAATGCGGGATCGTAGGGTAAAGATGTAAAAGGGCAGTATTTACTTAAAGGGATACTGTCATGGGAAAAAAATTTTTTTCCAAAATGAATCAGTTAATAGTGCTGCTCCAGCAGAATTCTGCACTGAAATCCATTTCTCAAAAGAACAAACAGATTTTTTTATATTAAATTTTGAAATCTGACATGGGGCTAGACATATTGTCAATTTCCCAGCTGCCCCAGGTCATGTGACTTGTGCTCTGATAAACTTCAGTCACTCTTTACTGCTGTACTGCAAGTTGGAGTGATATCACCCCCTCCCTTTTTTCCCCCAGCAGTCAAACAAAAGAACAATGGGAAGGTAACCAGATAACAGCTCCCTAACACAAGATAACAGCTGCCTGGTAGATCTAAGAATAATGCTCAATAGTAAAACCCCACTGAGACTCCTTTAATTACATTGAGAAGGAAAAACAGCAGCCTGCCAGAAAGCATTTCTCTCCTAAAGTGCAGGCACAAGTCACATGACTGAGGGCAGCTGGGAAATTGACGATTTACCCACAAATTTTACGGGAGAAATTCGCCCATCACTAGTTATTACAACAGCCCTCTCAGAATCATTACTAATAATACATTTCTATTCAGTGTTGCTCAATCTTTTGCAACGTACCTAAATTGTAGAAATCCTCTGGGGGTTATGATGCCAACAGTTGCTCCAGGATGTGGCTTCTATCGGAATGCAAGGATTGCTCAATGGATCATTTAAGTTGAAAAGAAAATTTACAGGGAGGGTGCTATTTATACTAGAAATAAAATTGCTGCTATATAACCCTACAACACATGCAGGTCTGTACAGCACTTTCAGCTGCTTCTAATTGACTGATCAGTCCAACATAGTGGTTTCCAAACTGTGGGGCTTCCCCATTGGACAGAGACTAAGGGGCTTTTGAACTTTATTGCCAGCTACACCAATTCTACTTTGTTGGCAGGGAAAGGGTTAATGCAACGGTGAGACTCCTGCCTGCTCTGTTTACACTCCCTGAGTAATTACACTGCTTACACTGCAAACAATTGATTTGAACATATACAATTTAATTCCTGAACCAGCAAGTGTATTTAGTGGTAATATTGGTGTGTAGGTGCATCTCAGGTCATTTTGCCTGGTCATGTGCTTTCAGAAAGAGCCAGCACTTTAGGATGGAACTGCTTTCTGGCAGGCTGTTGTTTCTCCTACTCAATGTAACTGAATGTGTCGCAGTGGGACCTGGATTTTACTATTGAGTGCTGTTCTTAGATCTACCAGGGAGCTGTTATCTTGTGTTAAGGCCCCCATACACGGGCCGATATACGGGCCGATATAAGCTGCCGACAGACAGAGTCGCCAGTTTTTTGACCCGTGTATGGGGCCATCCGATGGGCGTCCCCGATCGATATCTGCCCGAAAGTTTGCCAGATGCTGATTGAGCAGGTTAAAAAATCAAATCACGGCCGCATCTTTTCATTGATGCGTTCCCACGATCCGACCACCAGTTTGGTCTCTATTCTGATCCAATCGTTGGGACCCACTTCAATGTGGGCATATCGGGGAGAGATCCGCTCATTTGGCAACGTCATCAAACGAACTGATCTCCCAGTGTATGGCCACCTTTAGGGTAAGGTCACACTGGGAGATTCTGGGATATTTAGTCGCCCATCGACTAATCGCCTCTTCTTTGGGGCGACTAATCACGCAGCGAGTGCCATGCTGCAGGAGATTTTTCATTCTAGCAGGCAGAAGATGGGAGTAAGCAGATCGGGGAGATTAGTCGCCCCAAATTAGAGGTCGATTAGTCGCCAACTAAATTTCCCCAAATCTCCCAGTGTGACCTTACCCTTAGGGAGCTGTTATCTGGTTACCTTCCCATTGTTCTGTTGTTAGGCTGCTGGGAGGGGGAGGGAGGGGGTGATATCATTCCAACTTGCAGTACAGCATTAAGTGATTGAAGTTTATTAGAGCACATGACTGGGGACACCTGGGAAACTGACAATATGTCTAGCCCCATGTCAGATTTCAAAGTTAAATATAAAAAAAATCTGTTTGCTCTTTTGAGAAACGGATTTCAGTGCAGAATTCTGCTGGAGCAGCACTATTAACTGATTCATTTTGAAAAAAAATAATATTTTTCCCATGACAGTATCCATTTAATGATAGCCACATTGTAATCCCAGCGGTCCTCTCTGTCACTTCCTAAACATATGTCTCTCTTAATTTTAGCCACTCCTTAATACACTGTATTTCCCAGTGCCCTGTATTGGAGAAAGGATTGTGGAGTTCATTAGGGAGGTGTCAGTAATAGGACTATGTTTTAAACCTTTAAAGCCTATTTTTATGTTGCTTTACATATATGGCTCCATATATTAGTCTCCAGCCTGAGCTCCCATTCAGAGAAACAAGTTCCGCAATGTTCGGGTTTGGAGTGAGACGCTCAAGTCGCAATTTCTCAGCTAACGTGGGATTTTAAAAGTGGAAAATGAGTAATTGAAACATTTTATTCGACTTGGATTGGAACTGACTCATTTTGCTGTAAACGTGAGGTCATTCTATTTCATTTTACTGGTAGCTGGAAAAAAACAGACACAGTCATTAAACAATATACATATGGCATGAGGGGATAATACAAGCTGACGAATCAAATCTTATTTCTTACACAGAGCTGTGTAACAGGGATACCATTTAATATGTTTTATAATTAGGGTGGGCCCTAGGAGGCCCCGTCCGATGCTGGTCAGTCCCAAGATCTGGAAATAATCATATTGGGGTACCAAAACAAAGTGCAAACAACAGGAGCACCTTGTCAGGTTCCAAAGCTCAGTACAAAATGTTGCACCTCTCTCATTGTGTAATGTTCCTTGAGTCTGGTAGCAATGAATTCTTGAGGGACATCAATTAGACTGGACAACTTTGCATGCGTAGGGACTCATGGCATGGACACATTGCAGCTCTGTATTTATTGCCTGCCCAATGCAGTGCATGTGCTAAAATGGATTGGATTCGGCCAAATCCCTGACTCCTTTGTGATTTGGCCGAATACCAAACTGAATCCAAATTCTAATTTTCATATGCAAATGGATCCTGTCTGAACACCCAAGATTGCACCCAAATTAACATATGCAAATTAGGGCCAGGAAAGGAAACAGTGGGGATTTTATTTTTACTTCCTTGTTTTGGGACGGAAAATCACCGGATTTCCCTTCCTGCCCCTAATTTGTATACGCAAATTAGGATTTGGATTCGGTGTGGCCAGGCGCAAGGATTTGGCTGAATCCGAATCCTGTTGAAAAAGCCAGAATCCTGAATTGAATTCTGGAGAGTATGGGGTCTAAGAGGGACAACTTTACCACCCCTTGGTACTTCAGCTCTTGTTCCCTATAGTCAGGGTCGGACTGGGCCGGTGGGACACCGGGAGAAAACCTGGTGGTCCCTGGCCCTCTTGGGCCCCTGCCAGCCCAGACCTGCTCCCCCAGAAAACATTTGTTCTTAATGGTGCGGAGCATCTTCTTCATGTGCATGCGCGTCTTCTATGTACAAACACCGCGTTCACGGAGGCAGGCAGGGGGCTGGAGGTGAGGAGGCCTCATGGGGCGGGCCATACCTGCTCCCCCAGAAAACAAAGTTAATGCTGCGGAGCATCTTCTTCACGTGAATGCGCATTGCGTCTTCTTCGCACGCATTTGCGTTTTCTGCGTGCACACAGCCCGTTCGTGGAGGCAGGCAGGGGTCTGGAGGTCAGGAGGGGCTTCAGAGACTGTTGGGAGGGGGGCCCTGTGACAGCAGCCCTGGGGGCCCCGGGCCCCCCAGTCCGACCCTGCCCATAATATCCATACCACCCAACATTTTGTAAATAAAAAGAGAGACAAAAAGAGTTGCCGTGAATAGAGAGGCGATTTTTGTGACCATGCCCATTTTGTGGCCACACCCCCTTAATACCATGTTCATTTTACAAAATTTGGCAGGTTATGAAAGTTTGAACACATTTCTGTGTTTTTTTTTCCGGTTATTACAGTTTTGCTAATGAAGGTGAATTGCCCTGTAAGCTGTGAGTCTTAGTTCTCCCAAGAGAACTTGGGAGAACGTGACTACTTGGTTGTCAGGAGAAAGAAAGGCTTGTCTGATGTTCTTCTGCTTAGGAAAGATTTGAGAAAGGTTTCTAATTGTTTTCCTAAGCAGAAGAACATCAGAGCAGCCTCTTTCTTTCTACTGACAACTTCCTTGACTACTTGGTGGTCAGACTGGTGGGAAACTGACCAGCAGGTGGCGCTGTTGGAACAAAATTCATTCATATTAACAGCACATGTATCCCTTAATATCTTGGAATAAAAAGAAAATAAATAATGAATGTAAATGACAAAAGTGCTTAGAATAACACTCTCATTAATTTTATATTCACTTATTTTAAAGGTTTACTTATCCTTCAACTATAAATACCCATCAATAAAATATAATATGATTGTAGTTCCCACCCGTTGTTAACCCTGTCAACCCTCCTTATTAAATGTCATCGTCCTGAAATACATTTGTGACAGATTTAGAAAAGAAAATGTATAGGATAAAATCTTCATTCCAGTATAAGCGAGGGGGTTTGTTTTTGCAGCGATGGCCGCCTTCAGTTCATGGTTAAGGAAAGCTTTATTTGTTTAGGTCTGTGAGAAGGCGATGCTATGGAAAGTCCCAGGGCTTAGCATTCAGCTTCATCTCTCCCACTGGTAGCGATGGGCTGGTAAAGTTCAGTCCGACAGTATGAAACGTCTCACTCTGGATGCGGTGCATGGAGCCCAGCCAACTTCCCATCATTATTTCTCTTTGAATTTGAGTCATACGGAACAACATTTAAGACTTTAAAAGCACCAGACTGAGGCTCCTTTTATAACCCATTTTAGAAAAAGGTCAGGGCAGTGGTGTCAAACTTGTAGAAGAAAACACGCGAATTTCAGGCATTTTGCCTTTCGCTTTTTTTTTAGAAGTCTGAAATCACCCCTGCCCCCTACCATTGGGTTAAATGACAATTGCCTGAAAGCGCAGGAGCACTAGAGCGTTTGTTGGAGACATCAGGTAGACAAACATCAGTGCTGGCCCTTGCAGACATTTAAATGTATAGGAGGAAAAGGGGAAATTTCAGGCATATTTCCACGTGCCGAGAAACAAAATGGACATGTAAAATAAACAGGCCAATCACTGATCGCCAAATCATAGCCCCGCCCCTGATGTCATGGCCCACCCCGCCATGTCATGGACCCGCCCCCATTACATTGCAGCTCCACCCCATTATGTCATGGCTCTGCCCCCTGCCATGTTCCATTGGACAGGAGGCGGCAGCCCTAGTTTCAAAGTAATAAAAATATAATGTAGTGTTGCCCTGCACTGGTAAAACTGTTGTGTTTGCTTCAGAATCTCTACTATAGTTTATATAAATAAGCTGCTGTGTAGCAATGGCAGCCACTCAAAGGAGAAAAGGCTCAGGTTACACAGCAGATAGCAGATAAGTTCTGTAGGACATAATGGTGTTATCTGTTATCTACTATTTAACCTGTGCCATATAGACTTTTTTGAACTTCCGCCATGGCTACACAGCAGCTTGTTTATATAAACTATAGTAGTACTTATCTGTTATCTACTATGTATCCTGTGCTTGAATGGCTGCCCCATGGCTACACAGCAGCTTGTTTATATAAACTATAGTAGTACTTATCTGTTATCTACTGTGTATTCTGTGCTTGAATGGCTGCCCCCATGGCTACAAAGCAGCTTGTTTATATAAACTATAGTAGTATTTATCTGTTATCTACTGTGTATCCTGTGCTTGAATGGCTGCCCCCATGGCTACACAGCAGCTTGTTTATATAAACTATAGTAGTACTTATCTGTTATCTACTGTGTATCCTGTGCTTGAATGGCTGCCCCCATGGCTACACAGCAGCTTGTTTATATAAACTATAGTAGTACTTATCTGTTATCTACTGTGTATCCTGTGCTTGAATGGCTGCCCCCATGGCTACACAGCAGCTTGTTTATATAAACTATAGTAGTACTTATCTGTTATCTACTGTGTATCCTGTGCTTGAATGGCTGCCCTCATGGCTACACAGCAGCTTGTTTATATAAACTATAGTAGTACTTATCTGTTATCTACTGTGTATCCTGTGCTTGAATGGCTGCCACCATGGCTACACAGCAGCTTGTTTATATAAACTATAGTAGTGTTTCTAAAGCAAACACATCAGTTTAACCAGTACAGGGCACAAGTACCATGATATTTTTATTACTTTAAAACACTTTCATTTTTTGTTGTTATTGTTCCTTTAAGTGAATGCCTTTTTTATGCAAGACAGTACTTTATTTAATAAAGCCACTGATGGATACTGCCTAGTGTTGCACAGTCCATAAAAAAATCTCCAAATCCTTCTCAGTTAAAGAGGTTGGTCACACTACAGTAACAGTCATATTTGCTATTGCTACACTTTATTAGAAGGGCCTTTAGATTTAGATTACAAATTGGGCTCTTAAACGCCTTCACTACAACCCATTATAAAAATTCCCATACAAAGACTCTATGGGACAGATTTATTAAGGGTCCAATTGAAAATTTGAATTAGAATTTTGGAATTTTGGTCAAATTCAACTAGGTAATTATCCAAACTCGATTCGAGTTTCTTTAAAAATTCGTTTTTTGAGATTTATCATACTCCGGCCCTTAAAGAATTTGAATTTGACTCTTCACCACCTAAAAACTGCCGATTTGCTGTTTAAGTCAATGGGAAAGGTCCAGGGATCAATTTGGAATTGTTTGCAGCCTTCCTGACATTCGAATCGAATTTGAATCAAAATCGATTCGAGTTTTCTGGTCGTTTAAATTCGTTCGAGTTTTAATAATTTGATTTTATTAATACATTTTGTCATTTTGAGTTTAGAATTTATTTGAATATCGACCTTTGATAAATGTGCCTCCCCATGTCAACTTCTATCCCATCTCCATTACATATTTGCTACAGTATTTCTATACTTTATTAAAAGGGACTTTAGTTTTAGATTATAAATTGGGCTCTTAAACGTCTTCGCTACAACCCAATATAAAGTTCCCATACAAAGATTTTATGGGGCAGATATATTAAGGGTCGGAATCAAAATTTTTGATCTTTTTTTATGGTCAAAACTGTCAAATTCGGTTAGGGAATTATCCAAACTCACTTCTAGTTTTTTTAAAAAATTATAATTCGTTTTTCGAGATTTATCGTACTCTGGCCCTTAAAGAATTTGAATTTGACTATTCGCCACCTAAAAACTGCAAAATTGCTGTTTAAGTCTATGGGAGAGGTCCATGGATTAACTTGGAGATGTTTGCAGCCTTCCTGACATTCGTATAAAACCGAGTTTGATCAAATTTGAATCGAATTCAAGTTTAAAGGGTCGTTTAAATTTGTTCGAGTTTTAATAATTTGATTTTATCAATACATTTCGTCAGGTTGAATTTTGAATTTATTTGAATTTCGACCCTTGATAAATGTGCCTCCCCGTGTCACCTTCTATCCCATCTCCATTACATTTTCCCTTCATAATAACATTGGCATCAAGCGTCATTTTCAAATTCTTGAAATTCCATCTTTAATCACTTACCTGCAACAGAACACGTAATCTGTACTGCTCGTGTCAAAGACCTGACTGTCACCCTCGGTAGATTCCTCATTTCTTCATTCCATTATACTTGTTTTAACTAAATACATGTTTTAACTAAATACACATGTTTGCAGATCATTTATGTTTTCAGCCCTAGAATAACCAACATTAAAGAAAATAAATCAATCATGAAATGTAACAACCTACCCTGGTGGTCTAGTGGGAGGGGGTCGGCAGGGACGGCCGATTGTTAGGGCGCGCACGGCGCGTCTTCTCTGGTTTTATTGGCGCCAGCGCGCAATGGTGCGAACTTTGAAATATTTAAACGCCCATCATACAGGTTTTCATTGCCCGTTTAAGGTTTTGTTCCTGGTGCCGTTAGCTTTTGCTATTCTGATTTTGAGCTTGATTCTGACTACCTGTTGTGACACCTGCCTGTTCCTGACAATTCTGACCTCTGTATCCTGATCCATTGCCTGAATTTCGACTATCTCTTCTGCTTAATCCTTCTGATTGATCTCCCGGTTTTGACCCTTGCCTGCATGACCACGCATCGAACTCTGCCTGCCCAGACCTGGCCTGATTTGTTTACTTTTTCACTTTTCACTTCCTGTCGAACACCTTGCACCACAACCTTCTGCCCAAAGACTTTGCTAACAGTCTTGCCCCTCTGTCTATCCAGAACCTCTTGCCTTGCACCTCTCGTGTAAGTCCTGGTGGCATCCAAGTAGCTGAAGCTCCTCCCGAGGCCAAAGGCGGTTACACTACATGTGAAGCACGAGCCGAGACCAGGGTGCTTGGCATTTGTTCTGGTGTTGGGTGCCAACCGTGACATGAAATATGTAAGAAATATGTACCAGCCTAGACTGTCTCTCGAACAAGAATTCAGCAATGTTTTGTATTAAGACCTTCATCTAAACATCCCACCCTCTATTTAATCTGCTATTGAATTGCATTAAAATAAAAAAAATTTTTTTTGCTTTTTGTTTATTTATACTATTGTTTCATTTCAGTTGGGCGGCCGTCTAGACCTGACGGAATATATTTTGTTCTTCCAATGATTAATTTGTTTCTTATGGAGAAACCACACGACACAGTGATCAAAGAGCATTAGTTCCAACCTTGCTTTACTTTCTAGGTTTGATTTACTAAAAGATAAAAAAAAAATCACCTGGGGAATTAATAAAGGAGGTCTATGATCTACTGATGTGTGTAAATGTTGTTTTACCATATCAATGTTTACATCTAACTAAATGCATTTAACTAAAACCTCAAGTTTGCATCTGTGTGTATTTATTTTATGCATTTCTGTTTCATACGGGGGCCTCCATGACACCAGGAGATGCCTAAACAATTCAGTAAGTGGGCAGGCACTCTGCATTCAGTCAAAAATTAACAAAATCTTACAAATATTCTCATATATATATATATTGTATTATGCTCTAGGAAAGCACATAGTGTAGAAATAAATCTAAGATCAAAGGAAACATGGGAAGCAGTGAAACACATAGTAAAAACTTATTTAACTTCAGCTTCCAGCATCCAGAAATCTTGATAATATGTTGGAGAATGCTGTCCACTACCATTTGGATAACCAGGGGGAGGAGCATAAGGTTTTGGGATGCCAGTGATAGCAGGGCCAGGAATATGAGTAGGAAGTAGAGGCACATGCCTAGTGGGGATGCCAAGCACATACCTCTTATTTTGCTTACCCCAGGTCCAGATCCTGTCGGTGCGAATTCACTGCGTCGTGTCAGAAAAGTTGCTCGCATCAAAACCGTTGCGCGTCAACACTATTCGGACGCCCATTGACTTTAACGCAGGCGTCAAAATTGACGCATTTTCACGAATTTTGAGGGAAATTCATACATTTTTCGGTGAATCGAAATGGGACAAATTCGCCCGTCGCTATTTCTGGGCTGTCTGAGTTACCACTGCTTTAGCAGACAACTATGACCCTGGTTCACTCCCATTGCTATACTAGTAATTGCAACTAGGCATGGCTTAGTTCGCCAGTTATCAATCTGGCCCCAGGTGATCAGGGTAGGCAATTAGGCTGCCTATAAAGACCCCTGCTCTGTACTGAATCATTGCCCAATATAGGTCTATGTTCCATAGTTCCTGAGTGTCATAATCCTATCTGTTTTTGGCTTTGACCATTACTACATTACTGTAGTGACCCTAGCCTGTTCTTGACCACTCTACGGATCCTGATTGTGTACCACATTCCTGTTTGGTTTTGACCCCGGCCTGTGACTTCAACTAAGCTTCTGCTCCTGATTTGGTACCGTATTGTCTGTTTGGTATTGACCCGGCCTGTCCCTTGTACACTCTCCTTGTTCCCCGTCCTTCCTGTATACATTACAGTTCCCTTGCCTGCCCAGAACTTTTCCCATGGTCCTGTCACGTTAAGTCATGTTGGCATCTGAGTAGCGGAGGGCTCCTCCCGAAGCCAAAGGCGGCTGCTATAGGCAGAAGTATGAGCCTAGACCTGGACCTTGGGGTTTACTCTGGGTTTTGGAATACCATACGTTACACTGCCAGTTGTTAGATCGTTAAGCTCCCCTGCTTTAGTCTCAACTGCTGAAGTGCCTGATCCCCTTGCATTGGTTCATCTTAGATCCTAATAACCGACCTCTGCTTGCCACCTTGCCCAACCTCTTCTATATGCTTGATTCCTCCATTGCCTGCTGCTTGCTCTGACATCTTTAATGCTTACTAGACTTAGCCTCCATGTGTATTCATTTATCGTAAAGGATTTCTGCCCTCTACATTTTCAACAGACAGACATGGTCCCATTTATTGGTGTTATCCAGCATATGGGCTCCAACCTGTGTAGATAATGAAGACACACACCGGCACACGAGACTTGTATTTGCAGGGCAAAGCCCTTGCAAAAGTTTTTTACTGCGGAAGTGCAACGTTTCGGGGCTCTGCCCCTTTGTCAAGCATGCTTGCCCTTCGCTTGCCCTGCAAATACAAGTCTCGTGTGCCGGTGTGTTTCTTCATTATCTGTATCGGGAGGTTGCCTTATCCTCTAATCACTGGGCACCGAGCTAATCTTACTATCTACATAACGGGTGTGCGAGTGTCTTTTCTAATAGAAGCTCCAACCGGTGTATACACAGCTTATAGTTCCTGACTTTCTACTTATAAATAACAATTGGTCTCTTATTAGGAGGGATAATCCACCTTAAATCTTGAGTATTTTCCACCTATGAAAGAAAACCATGACCGAAAAATACTGCATTGGGTGTTACTTTTAAAGAGATGCCAAAAAAGGCCACAACAATGAAGTGATAGTTAACTTGCATCTTTTCATTCGTTATTATTGCTGCAGTAATTCATTACTCCAAATAAAATGCTCTAAAGATAAGATAGCCTAGAAAAAAATATTGTAAACTCTTTAAATGAACTAAAAGACCAGACTATATTTTGTTTTGTTTCTAGGCACTGTTTTAGTAAATCAATGCTCTATGCAGCTTACAGAAAGCCAAGAATAGAACCCATAATTACTTGAGACTCTTTTTATCAAAAAGCTTTAGGGCAGAGACATACAGTATACGCTCAGATTTGGGGAGATTAGTTGCCCAGCGACAGAACTTCTCTTCTTTGAGGCGACTAATCTCCCTGAACTGCCTCCTGCCAACTAGAATATAAATCGCCAGCGGGATGGCAATCTGCGCGCTTTGTTTTCTGAAGTCGCCCGAAATTGCCTCATGAGGAAACTTCGGGCAACTTCAGAAAATGAAGCGCTCCAAGTGCCATCCCTCCGGCGATTTAGATTCTAGCCAGCGATAGGCAGTTCGGGAAGATTAGTCACCGAGCTACTAAATCTCCCCAAATCTGAGTGTGTCTCTGCCCTTTGTGGTACTCTCTAAATCTCTCCAAGGCCTAAATTCTATAACATTTATATTTATAATGTGATTAAAAGTTCCCCAATGCATTTTAACCTTGTGTGGGATGATATGTCATCAACGTACCCCATACAGCAGGTAAGAGAGTAAAGTTTTTAGAATGACACATTTACAAACCAAGGAGACCATCAATTGAAACCTAAACAGTTTAACTCATGTTTAAACTGAATTGACTAAAGGAATATTTTGTAGCCATATTTGTCAGGTCTGATGAAGGGGCGTGCGACTGAAATCTTACTTTTCACTAAATAAATCACCCAGGGGTTCCACCCACAGTCACACTCCCTTCCCAGAGACTATTATCCACTGTTACTATAGACACCATCTCTCCCTACTATACCTGCTATCCCACAGTCACACTCCCTTCCCAGAGACTATTATCCCACTGTTACTATAGGCACCATCTCTCCCTACTATACCTGCTATCCCACAGTCACACTCCCTTCCCAGAGACTATTATCCCACTGTTACTATAGGCACCATCTCTCTCTACTATACCTGCTATCCCACAGTCACACTCCCTTCCCAGAGACTATTATCCCACTGTTACTATAGACACCATCTCTCCCTACTATACCTGTTATCCCACAGTCACACTCCCTTCCCAGAGACTATTATCCACTGTTACTATAGGCACCATCTCTCCCTACTATATCTGCTATCCCACAGTCACACTCCCTTCCCAGAGACTATTATCCACTGTTACTATAGGCACCATCTCTCCCTACTATACCTGCTATCCCACAGTCACACTCCCTTCCCAGAGACTATTATCCACTGTTACTATAGGCACCATCTCTCCCTACTATACCTGCTATCCCACAGTCACACTCCCTTCCCAGAGACTATTATCCACTGTTACTATAGACACCATCTCTCCCTACTATACCTGCTATCCCACAGTCACACTCCCTTCCCAGAGACTATTATCCCACTGTTACTATAGACACCATCTCTCCCTACTATACCTGCTATCCCACAGTCACACTCCCTTCCCAGAGACTATTATCCACTGTTACTATAGACACCATCTCTCCCTACTATACCTGCTATCCCACAGTCACACTCCCTTCCCAGAGACTATTATTCATACTGTTACTATAGGTTTTTCTATGTGTGCTATCCCACAACAAGAGCTGCTGAACACCACATATAAAAACCACAAAGTTGAATTGGAGATGATAGTGAATCCGTGTCTGTGTGTGTGTCTATATTAATCATAAAATTACATTTGTTGCCCCCATTGTATAAATCACAAAATAAATGCGTCAAACCTTTTGGAACAAGATCACAATTATTTTAGGATTTGCTTTTCATGCATTAAACAGTCTTTTTAGTCCAAGCTGTTCCATTTATAAAAAGCAGAGCTAAAATGCCATTTCAATTCTAATGTATCTCATTTCTAACCAAAGTCCAGAGTGGTTTGTCAATCCCTAACCTCTAATATTTTCCAGATCTGCTCTGCCAGGCTTGTGGTATTGGCTTAATGGGGATGAGGAAAGACATGAATTTTGTATATTTAGAACATTTTTAGTGTTTGCCGTTTTTCATGTTTTTTCACGTCTATTTAAATGGCAGAAATGCTTTGGACGCACTATATAACACAACTGCCACATCAGCATTAATGTGACCATTTGCACTGGAGCACTTATCTGACATTCGGCAATGTTATTACCATATGCTACCATGGAGAAGGTCCATCTTTGTCTGAATGCAATAGCTGCAGAAAATAAATAATACACTTCTCAATATTGTACAGTAAAAAGTATTTTGCCTAAAATTTTATATTACTTGTTTGCCATCAAGTCTTGAAAGGTGGAGCTTTTTAAGGGGACTGAAGCCCCACATACATTTAGAGGTTAATATAAAATGGATATAATTTTTGCTCCAGGTCTAGTAACCCACAGCAACCAACCAGGTGATTCCTTTCATATAACAAACCAGGAACTGACTAATATGTTGCACCCTAGCCATCCAGATTCTGTATCAATTGACAGGTCCAACGGCCTTACAGCATTAAAGAAATTGTTTTCTGAATTTTGGCATCAGTCGCCCTTTGAGAACTACTTCTATGCCAAAAATCTGCCTTCCCACAGCTGTGTAAAATGGGCCAGAGAGATGTAGGGAGCATTAGATGAAGAGTTTATAGTTGATTTATTGATAAATAAGGTAAATATGTTGATGGGAGCTTGGTCAAGTGGTTTTTATTAAATAATGACATATTTTCAGAGTAGTATTATTGTAGTATTTCTTATTTCTGCTTGATACAAGAGTCTCCACCTGTTCAGCACCAGTAGTCAACTGAGCTTTGTGTGAATAGTGTTGGACTGGGCTGGCGGGACACCACTCAAGTTAAAAACCATAGTACCTTCCCAGAGGCTATTATTACCACTGTTACTATAGGCACCATCTCTCCCTACTATACCTGCTATCCCACAGTCACACTCCCTTCCCAGAGACTCTTATCCACTGTTACTATAGGCACCATCTCTCCCTACTATACCTGCTATCCCACAGTCACACTCCCTTCCCAGAGACTATTATCCTACTGTTACTATAGACACCATCTCTCCCTACTATACCTGCTATCCCACCGTCACACTCCCTTCCCAGAGACTATTATCCACTGTTACTATAGGCACCATCTCTCCCTACTATACCTGCTATCCCACAGTCACACTCCCTTCCCAGAAACTATTATCCACTGTTACTATAGACACCATCTCTCCCTACTATACCTGCTATCCCACAGTCACACTCCCTTCCCAGAGACTATTATCCACTGTTGCTATAGACACCATCTCTCCCTACTATACCTGCTATCACACAGTCACACTCCCTTCCCAGAGACTATTATCCACTGTTGCTATAGACACCTCTCTCCTACTATACCTGCTATCCACAAGTCACACTCCTTCCCAGAGACTATTATCCATGTTATATAGGCACCATCTCTCCCTACTATACCTGCTATCCACAGTCACACTCCCTTCCCAGAGACTATCCACTGTTATCTCTCCCTACTATACCTGCTAGAGACTATTATCCACTGTTACTATAGAACCCTGCAGTCACCTCCCTTCCCAGAGACTATTATCCACTGTTACTATAGGCACCATCTCTCCCCTACTCTATCCACAGTCACATCTATCCCACTCGTTCCCATCCACTGTTAGACACCATCTCTCCCTATATACTGCTATCCCACAGTCACACTCCCTTTATTACTGTTACTATAGCACCGAATCTCTCCTATTACCTGCTATCCACAGTCACACTCCTTCCCAGAGACTATTAATCCACTGTTACTATAGCAACCATCTTCCTACATACTGCCTATCCCAAGTCACACTCCCTTCAGAGACTCTTATCCACTGTTATATAGGCACCATCTCTCCCTCTATACCTGCATCCCACAGTCAACACTCCTTCCCAGAGACTATTATCACTGTTACTATAAGGCACCATCTCTCCCTACTATACCTGCTATCCCACAGTCACACTCCCTTTCCCAGAGACTCTTATCCACTGTTACTATAGGCACCATCTCTCCCTACCTATAGCCTTCTATCCACAGTCACACCCCTTCCAGAGACTATTATCCCTACTGTTTACTATAGACACCATCTCTCCCTACTAATTATCTGCCTATCCCACCGTCACACTCCCTTCCGGAGACATATCCACTGTTCTATAGGCATCCACCATCTCTCCTACTAATACCTGCTATCCGCACAGTCACCACTCCTTCCCAGAAACTATTATCACTGTTACTATAGACACCAAATCTCTCCCTACTATATCCTGCTATCCCACAGTCACACTCCCTTCCCAGAGACTATTATCCCACTGTTACTTATAGGCACCATCTCTCCTACTATAGCCTGCTATCCCACAGTCACACCTTCCTTCCCAGAGACTATTAATCCCACTGTTACTATAGGCACCATCTCTCCTACATACCTGCTATCCCACAGTCACACTCCCTTCCCAGAGACTATTATCCACTGTTTACTATAGGCAGCCATCTCTCCTACTATACCTGCTATCCCGCACAGTCACACTCCCTTCCCAGAGACTATTATCCACTGGTACTATAGGCACCATCTCTCCCTACTATAGCCTGCTATCCACAGTCACACTCCCTTCCCAGAGACTATTATCCCACTGTTACTATAGGCACCATCTCTCCCTACTATACCTGCTATCCCACAGTCACACTCCCTTCCCAGAGACTATTTATCCACTGGTACTATAGGCAACCATCTCTCCTACTATACCTGCTATCCCACAGTCACACTCCTTCCCAGAGACTATTATCCCACTGTTACTATAGGCACCATCTCTCCCTACTATACCTGCTATCCCACAGTCACACTTCCTTCCCAGAGACTATTATCCACTGTTACTATAGACACCATCTCTCCCTACTATACCTGCTATCCCACAGTCACACTCCCTTCCCAGAGACTATTATCCACTGTTGCTATAGACACCATCTCTCCCTACTATACCTGCTATCACACAGTCACACTCCCTTCCCAGAGACTATTATCCACTGTTGCTATAGACACCATCTCTCCCTACTATACCTGCTATCCCACAGTCACACTCCCTTCCCAGAGACTATTATCCACTGTTACTATAGGCACCATCTCTCCCTACTATACCTGCTATCCCACAGTCACACTCCCTTCCCAGAGACTATTATCCCACTGTTACTATAGGCACCATCTCTCCCTACTATACCTGCTATCCCACAGTCACACTCCCTTCCCAGAGACTATTATCCCACTGTTACTATAGGCACCATCTCTCCTACTATACCTGCTATCCCACAGTCACACTCCCTTCCCAGAGACTATTATCCACTGTTACTATAGGCACCATCTCTCCCTACTATACCTGCTATCCCACAGTCACACTCCCTTCCCAGAGACTATTATCCACTGGTACTATAGGCACCATCTCTCCCTACTATACCTGCTATCCCACAGTCACACTCCCTTCCCAGAGACTATTATCCCACTGTTACTATAGGCACCATCTCTCCCTACTATACCTGCTATCCCACAGTCACACTTCCTTCCCAGAGACTATTATCCACTGTTACTATAGACACCATCTCTCCCTACTATACCTGCTATCCCACAGTCACACTCCCTTCCCAGAGACTATTATCCACTGTTGCTATAGACACCATCTCTCCCTACTATACCTGCTATCCCACAGTCACACTCCCTTCCCAGAGACTATTATCCACTGTTACTATAGGCACCATCTCTCCCTACTATACCTGCTATCCCACAGTCACACTCCCTTCCCAGAGACTATTATCCCACTGTTACTATAGGCACCATCTCTCCCTACTATACCTGCTATCCCACAGTCACACTCCCTTCCCAGAGACTATTATCCCACTGTTACTATAGGCACCATCTCTCCCTACTATACCTGCTATCCCACAGTCACACTCCCTTCCCAGAGACTATTATCCACTGTTACTATAGGCACCATCTCTCCCTACTATACCTGCTATCCCACAGCCATAGTTACAAATCTTTCATGATTTATGAAACCCTGATGCTGTTGAAAGTCTGAATAAAAAAGTACTCCATCTCCGAGGTCATGTAGAAGTCAATGGCAAATGTCCATATCATGATCTGCCCTGGGTTTTGTTCAATAATCCGATTCATTTGTGCCTTTTTTGGGCGATCATCAGAGTTTTCGAGGGTCAAATCCAAAAAAATCGTAAGCCTTTTTTCTTTTCCTGCACCAGAAGTTTTTTTTTCGAGTTGATTTAATTGATAAATAAGGTAAAAAATGTTGATGGGAGTTTGGTCGAAGTGTTTTTTTATTAAATAACAAATATTTTCAGATTTTAATAAATAACCCCCTTAAGGTTTAGTATTTCTGATTTCTTCTTGGTGCAAGAGTCTCCACCAGTTTAGCACCAGTAGTCAACTGAGCTTTGTGTGAACAGTGTCGGGTTAAGCTGGCGGGACACCGGGAAAAAACCTGGTGGGCACCGGACTTTTGGGCACCCTCAAGTTAAAAGACCTTTCCTTCTCCTTTAGGTATGGATCAATCCGCGTGGAATTTAAAATCTAACATTTCTGAAATTAGTTTCACCTCCGAAGTAAAATTATCCATCTTGTTTTCTCTTTGTATCCCAACATTTTTCAAATTTGCTTAATGCTCTAGATGTCTCAACCAACCAAAAAGTCAGATTTGGTTCTAGCTAGCAGAAACATTTGACCAAAAATATTTCCTATGTCCAAAAAAACAAAAAAGAATATTTGTAAAAGCTGAAATTAATAAATATGATTGAGCGAGCCTAGAAAGGAAAACAGTTACAGTAGTTCCTTGGTGCGTACAAGACCCATTTTTGGCCAGACATCACTAGTTTTACTTATTTTTCACATCTGTTTCGAAATTCTTCTTCTGACCAGCAACATTCTTTGATATCAAGCCCCAGATTATACTTTAGAATGTCTGATATTCTGCACTCTGGGGATACGTCGCAGCTCTGTTAGATGTGGGATTTTGGTTCATACCAGCTATTAGATACACTACCTTAGGTAACCAATATGTAGACTTAAAGGATAAGCCTGCTTTGTCTTGCATTTGACAGTAAAGTTTTGAGATTTTTAATTTATGCTGTTAAAAAGTAGGAAACAGCAATCTATAACATTCCTGAAGGGATTCCAACTCCTGGCCTCAATTTAAACAATTTTTTATCTCAAGTTGCATTGTATTAGAAATAGCTCATGGTAGTGAAATGTGTAAATGTTCAGCAATGAATTGAAAAGAAAATATTTTTCAAGAGAAAATAAAAATATGCCATTTGTTAAAAAAAAAAAAATCTGTTACCCTCAGCAAATAGTGAATAGGTTTAGTTCCTCTGGAACATTTATATTACATTAAGGGGCAGATTTGTCAAGGGTCGAAGTTGTTTAAAACTCCCATAAACTCGAAATTCGGCCAATCGAAACTTATTAAAAAATCAATTTCAATGGCAATTTTAAAAACCTGATTCGAGTTTTAGATGTCCAAAAAAAAAAAAAAAAAGAATATTTGCTTTGTTTGCAAAAAGCTGAAATTAATAAATTGGGCCAGTGTATGATAATTCTCGAAAATCGATATAAAATTTTTACAAAAAAAATAATTCCCTAGTCGAATTTGAAGGCCAGATTTATCAAGGGTCAAAGTCAAAATTAGAATTTTCTAATTCAAATTTCGAATTTGAATTTTCACGTTTTTTTTAAACTGTGAAATTCCGCCAGGGAATGGTTAAAATTCGAATCAAGTTTTCTTCTAATTTGATTTCCGAGATTAATCATACACTGGCACTTTAAGAACTCTAATTCAACTATTCGCCACCTTAAACCTGACAAATTGATGTTTTAGCCTATGAAAGACGTCCTGGGATCAATTTGGAGTTGTTTTCAGCCTTCCCGACATTCATATTCACCCGAGTTTCAAAAATTAAATTTATTCAACAAATTGCAATTGTTCGAATTTCAAGTTCATGGGAGTTTTAAATAATTCCCATGAACTCGAAATTCGACCCTTGATAAATCTGCCCCTGACATTTATGGCCATAAAAAAAACCTCGACAATTCAAATTTGAAAATTAGTTTTTTTTACTTTGAACCTTGATAAATCTGCCCTTAATTATTTGGGTAGGTGACTATAAACACTCAGCAATGATACAATTTAGTAACTGTATGTGTTTTGTATAGAAACAATTAAAGATAAAAATATATACACTACATGGCCAAAAGTATTAAGACACCCCTTTGTTATTTACTTCACAGCCATGATTGTCAATACAGGTGACCTCACACCTGGCTGGGACAGGGCATCAGTAGAGTTCAAGGAGGTAGAACTTAGTTGCACTCCATCGCTTTAGGGGCACCAAACATTAACATGAATTATAATTTAAACAGTGACAGTTCTGTGCCCAGTTCTATTGCTCCTGAAAGGGTTGCCATGTCTACATTAGGATGAAGACACAAAGCTACTAGTAGCAGCTACTTCTCATGGCTACAAAAATAGACGATGCTGATTTACTCATTTCCTCATAACTTTCAACTACATGTGTTTCAGCAAACGCAATTTTCAGCATTGTCTGGTGTTTTGTAGTCTCGACAAGTAGCTGCTACTAGTAGCTCCCTGTATCTTCACCCTTAAGTGACTGTTAGAGGTCAAATTATTTCAACTTTTAACATCAGAAGGCGAAGGAAAGGTTAAAACTAAGTAAACTTTATCAGAAAGGTCTATATAAATACACCAGTAAACCCTCAAAGTAATTCTGCTCTGAGTCCTCTGTCAAAAGAAACACCACATTTCTTTCCTTCTATTGTGTACTCATGGGCTTCTGTATCAGACTTCCTGTTTTCAGCTTAAACCTCCAGGGCTTGGGCTTGAGCATGCTCAGTTTGCTCCTCTCTCCCTCCCTCCTCCCCTCCCTGCTGTAATCTGAGCCCAGAGCAGGAAGAGACTCAGGCAGGAAGTGATGTCACAGCAAACTAATATGGCAGCTGCTATCCTAAACAAACAGAGAGAGCCTCTTGTGTCAAAATTGCAGTGCGTCAACACTATTTGGACACCCATTGACTTTAACGGCAGCATCAAAATTGACGCAAGCGACTTTTTGAATGCGTGTCCAAAATTGGACACGGGTGACAATTTTGATTTTCACTACTCTTTCGTGAATTTTTCACCATTTAGCGAATTATTATACTATAATGAATGTAAATGCTTAGAATAGCATTCTCATCAATTTTACATTCCTTTAAGCGGGGGTGCAATGAGGCCGTGACCACAAAATTTATATTGAAAAAACATGAGGTCCTCTGCACTCAATCCATTATCAATATGTTATGACATTGAGACATTTTGTGCCTTAAGCTACCAAATAATGCCTTTTGCTTTAAACTAAACAGGGATTGTTTGTCCATATATTGCAATATATTTAAGGCATTGAGCTCCATCTACAGTATACGCGAAGCCCCTTATTCAAAACGATTAGAAACCTTTCTCATATCTTTCCTAAGCAGAAGAACATCAGAGCAGCCTCTTTCTTTCTCCTGACAACTTCCTTGACTACTTGGTGGTCAGACTGGTCAGAAACTGACCAGCAGGTGGCGCTGTTGGAACAAAATTCATTCGTATTAACTAAATAAATAAATAAATAAATCAATAATGAATGTAAATGACAAAAGAGCTTAGAATAGCACTCTGATCAATTTTACATTCACTTATTTTAAAGGTTTACTTTTCCTTTAAAGCAGAGCATGATGAACGTCTCCAGTGGCAAAGTCTTAACTCTTACCAGCTGTGCTTCCTTTTTCATTGCTTTAGCAACACCGAGTAAATATTAAGAAAATAGCCCGTGATCATGAAAAAGCCACAGTGGGGAATCGCTATCCCATAGCCGCCAACCACGGCAGGGAATGACACATATAAGTAGCCCTCTGCTTTAGAAACACATACTCATGAAACGGGGCGCGTTGTTCCTTCTTTCTACTAGAGGAGAATTCTATTACAATGTGGCTTGGAACCCTGGCAAATTAAGGGAATTAAATGTAAATTTAGCTTTAGCTATGCCTCTCCGCAGCGAGGATTGTGCCCCTTCTCTTTGTGTGGTTTGGATTTAGATTTCGGACATTTTTGAATGTGAATCTGATGCATTTGGCCTGGTGGTTATTGGTTCTGAAATTCCAGAGGAATTCGGTTGGATTATGAAAAGGCTGGACGCCCTATGGTAGATTTACCCAATGTCTGTTTAGTAATGAAATGGTTGGGTAATTTCTAGGGTTGCGTAAATGGGCAGGGGGCGGGCCGGTGACATAGGGGGATGGGCCAGTGATGTTGGGGGTGGGACGGGTGATAATTGGAGGCAGGGCAGGTGACATCGGGAGGCCAGGTGGGTGACATCAGGGTAGGGTTGCCCCTTTATAAACAGTGGAGACTGTGTGACAGGGAGCAGGCAGTGATGTAGAGGGTTGAGGCAGTGATGTCAGTGGGCGGGACTATGCCATCAGGGGCAGGGCTATGACACAGCGATCGGCAATTGGACGATCGTTGTGTCAATCATGGGGAGTCCTGCCCGATTTAACTTATTTGGAAAACCAGGCAGGAAGTTTTGATCCAGGCAGCCCTTCAAAATACCAGGCTGTCCAGGACAAAACCGGGCAGGTGGCAACCCTACATCAGGGGCGGGACTGGTGATGTGCGATCAGCGATTGGCTGATCTCCTTGTCATTTACTTCATTGTGCTGTCCGATTTTCCTAATTTGAAAATCCGGACAAGAACTTTTCACCCGGGCAGTCCTTCCAAAAACCGCACTGTCCGGGAGAAATACGGACAGGTGGCAACCCTAGTATTTTCACATATATATAATAATAGTAATAATAATAACAGGTGTGCTATGTTATTATATATGTTAAATATAAGAGCAGGTTGGCACAACTGATAATATAACCCCAGGTGCAGAGGATTCTGGATAATAGGTCCCATACCTGTATAGCCAAATCCGTGAAGGCAAAACATACCTACATAGAAGAAACACCTAGGGGGTTATTTACTAAAACTCAACGTTTGCCCCAGAATTCTGTCCCCTCTTGAAATAGTGACCGAACATGCAGAGTGAGCGGGCGCCATCTTCTCTTCGATAATCTCTGTGTTTTCTTCCTCCCCTTCGCCAATTTCCGCCTCTTTTGGTGCACAGTTGTCGTCAGGATTGGATTTACATAGTGGGTGCCCCTAGGGCAGATTTACTAAAGGGCGAAGTGAGTAACGCTGGCGACAATTCGCCAGCATTACCGCTTTCAGGCACTTCGCTGATTTACTAACAGGTGTAACTTCACTAGCGAAAGAGACAGACGCTATCTGTCATTCACACTCTATGTGGCGAATGGACGTTATTCCGCATATTCACTAAGATGCGGATTTTACGGTACGTTACCTCTTTCGCCAGACTTGCCTTCTCCATGCTCAGACCAGGCGAAGTGCATTGGAGTGCAAAAACCGCAGGCGTCTTATCCTTATTTCAGAGTGATAGGCGGCAAAAGTCCTTAAACTTTTTTGGGGTAACCGGGTTCCCCCATACATTTTCTAACATATGGCACATAAACTATACAGTGGGCTCATGTGTAGGGCATTATAACAACTTTATTTTATTTTATTAAGGTTCCCTGGACTTGTGTAATGTAATGTATTTGCTGCAACATATACGTCCATTCAATTTTATCATTTCCTGCCGTATGCAAATTAGCCTGAGCGAAGACCTCTAACAAAGTTGCGCTAGGCTTAATTAAACGCTAGTGCATCTTCGCTTTGAGTGCCGAAGTAACGCTAGCGAAAATTCTACAGCATTTGGCACCCTGGACGCAACTTTGCATCTTAGAAAATTGAGTGAATTTTCGGCTGGTGAAGTGTTTTGCTGCTTAGTAAATTTACCCCTTGGACTTTCTATTATTCCCTCAATAAACCAACCATTCTTTTTTTACCCAATTGTGGTGTTGACAATACATGAAAATGAAATGTATTAATTCTTACAAATATCGTCTTTTGTGCTCTGTCCTCAAATGACATCAGCCGGCTCAGTTGTAGAGTTGGTGAGTCCATCTCTGACTCGGTCTTTCGACTGCTACGAGAGTTGAGAGTTGATTTTGTTTACATAGCAGGGTCAGTTATTAAAATTCACTCCTAAGGCAGAATGAAGTTATTTGATCATGTTTTCTGCACACAGAAGAAAGCAGAGCGACATAGAAGTAATCAACCATTTGCTACTAGAGATTTTGGCATATACTGACTATGCCTTGGGGACCAGGATCTGGTGATTGTGCCTCCTACTTTATGGCAACAATTTGGGGAGAACTTTTACCTATTTCAGCTGAAAAAAAAACCCCTATGCACAAAATGAGGTGCATACAGAATTGGTTTCCTGAGATGGGAGTAAGAAGAACTTGAAGTAGAACTAAACCCTCCTTTAGCCAAAAGTCCCCACTGGCACGGAAACGCCACTCTTGCGCGCATGCACTGAAATGCAGCAAAAGAGGTACTTGCCCTGCACCCCCCAATCGTTTGCATCCTAGGCAACTGCCTCTTCTGCCCACCCCTAGTTCCGGCCCTGGCTCACGGGCGCAATCTTCCGGCACTTCGGCATTCTTCGTAACTTCTTCCTTCCTTTCGCCAATTTCCATTACTTTTGGTGCATGCACAATTGTAATGAACCAAAAAAACTGGTCCGCATGCGCCAATACAACGTTCACTTCACAAAGAATACCGAATCGACAAAGATGGAGCCCGTGAGCTTCGCTGCGATGACTTTGCATGTGCGGTCAGTATTTCAAGAGGGGACAGAATTCAGGAGTAACACTGAGCAGGGGGAGGCAGGGAGGGGGTCAATGGAGGGGGGGACTTTTGCCTACAGGGGGTTTAGTTCTCCTTTAAATAGCCTGACCTCAACCCAACTGAACATCTCTGGTATGATTTGAAACATAGATGCTAGCTATGGCTGAATGGCAGACATCGTGCCTAACCTCTTACCTATGACTGGGATCCAATCCTATGAACAATGTTCCAACATCTAGTGGAAACTAGTGATGGGCGAATAAATTCGGCAGGCGTGAATTCGCAGGCGAATTTCCGAGTTTTTCCACTGGCGAATAAATTAGGGAAACTGCTGCGGAAAATTCACCGGCATAAAAATTTTTGGACGTGCGTTGGAAAAGTCGATTGCATCAAAACCATTGAGTATTTGGATGCCCATTGACTTTAATGCTGCCATCAAAATTGACGTGAGCATCAGAATTGACTGGGGCGTCAAAATTCGGGACAAATTTGCCCTTCCCAGAAGAGCAGATGCTGTTTAATCAGCAAACAGAGGACCTTCTTGTTATTAATACCTTCGTCTTTGGAATGAGATGTTGGACGGGCAGGTGTCCTCATCCTTTTGCGTATTATTGTGTATTATTGTGTATTATTGTGTATTATTGTGTATTATTGTGTATTATTGTGTATTATTGTGTATTATTGTGTATTATTGTGTATTATTGTGTATTATGATAAACTTGCACATCAGAGTTTGTATAGTGATATTGTCATTGTGGGACTATTGTATAATGATGAAATAGATTTGAAAGGCTTAAGGGAGTTCTCTCTCTATGTTGCCAGTCATTATAGGAGACATAAACCTCCCACTATAGGTTGCTCCACTCGAATATATGGAACAATGGTAATCGTCTTCAGAATCCTTATCTGTATAATTTCCCTTTAATTGACAGTGAATGTGACCTTAGGTTTCAGCTGTGCCAGAATAGCAACATTGATAACAGATACGCCCTCAGCTCACTTTCTATAAATGGTGTATTAATATTAGTGCTGATGTATTTAACCACAATAAAGAGCAAGAATTCTGCAAAGGGGAAAATGGCATCACAAAAGCAAATACACACACAGATATTCACTAGCCAAGAACCGATTAGTCCAGTGACCTTATCTCAACTGGCTGCAAGTTCCAAGCAAACTAGGAAATGGCTCACGCAACTGTATATCTGCAACATCAGGTTTGTATTCTTAAAGGGATACTGTCATGGGAATTTTTTTTTTTCCAAAATGAATCAGTTAATAGCTAAATTCTGCACTGCAATCCATTTCTCAAAAGAGCAAACAGATTTTTTTATATTCAATTTTGAAATCTGACAATTTGTCAATTCTGCTTATGAAAGATTTGAGAAAGGTTTCTAATTGTTTTCCTAAGCAGAAGAACATCAGAGCAGCCTCTTTCTTTCTCCTGACAACTTCCTTGACTACTTGGTGGTCAGACTGATCAGAAACTGACCAGCAGGTGGCGCTGTTGGAACAAAATTAATTCATATTAACAGCACATGTATCCCTTAATATCTTGGAATAAAAAGAAAATAAATAATGAATGTAAATGACAAAAGTGCTTAGAATAGCACTCTCATCAATTTTACATTTAGTTATTTTAAAGGTTTACTTATCCTTTAAGGTATGAAGATCCAATTCCATTATCCGGAAAGCCCCAGGCCCCAAGCATTATGGATAACAGGTCCCATACATGTATAATGAAGCCAAAATGACACAATAATCTCTGTAAATAAGTACAAGATGGCTGACATAATACTTGGAAACAACATTCCCAGGGCCGATTTACATAGTGGGCGCCCCTAGGCCCGCTGTCGTTCGTTAAGCCCCCACCCTTTTATTCACTCAAATTTTCATCATCGGGACCGGAGTAATGGGGATTGGTGCATGGGAAATTTAAAAAATTATTGTATCCCCAGTGTTTTTGAACAAATGTGGGTGTGGTTGGGCAGCATGCCGCCCCCTAAAATCCTTACGCCCTAAACCCGGGCCTTGGTGGCATTTCCACATATCCAGGCCTGAACATTCCGCTTCTTGCATTCATAATCAAGTTGTTGGTCAGTAGATACTCTGTAGCCATTTTTGCATTTTGCACCGTTCAGTAAATGAGGCACATGGTATCTATTTCGGACCTGCTGCCTTTTGCCTTTGAGCTGATCTTTAAAACATCTGAACATTCTGTTTCCCTATTACTTCCTCTCTCTGTGCAAAAAGGAAGAGACACACAAAATAAATAATTACAGGTCTTCATGAAGCCACTTTCATTTCCTGTGGGAGGATTGTACAGCCTTTATTTATTAGCTGCCTAACGAGTTCCTTGGGAATTAATTGTGCAACTCATGAATGCCACCATGTAACAGGATCCATTATTTTTTTATTATACATGGGTAATAAACATGTATGTATAGATACACTTGTTGGATTATTATAGCAACCGATGCAGCTCCTCCCACCCATTATTTTTTAATTAAAGTAGAACTTTTTCCCTTTATTTTGCTTCAACACAAGGAAATACATTATTTACAGTTACAGTTAATTGTGTTCATGGTATCCCCTACCATGGGGCCGTGTTCTTTTAATTGCATTATATATATATTTATATATATATATATATATATAATAGTAAATGGACCCGCACTCCAATGTTTTTGTAAAAAAACATTGGAGTGCGGGTCGATTTACTATTATGTACTAGAAACTTTGACCAACGTACCCACCTTGAAAGAAATCCGGTAAGAGTGGGCTCACCAAACTGACTTATTTAATATCTATCTATCTATCTATCTATCTATCTATCATCTATCTATCTATCTATCTATCTATCTATCTATCTATCTATCTATCTATCTATCTATCTATCTATCATCTATCTATCTATCTATCTATCTATCATCTATCTATCTATCTATCTATCTATCTATCTATCTATCTATCTATCATCTATCTATATATATATATATATATACAATGAGGCAAGTAAAAAATATGAATACATCAATACAACTATGTACAATTTCTATTACAATTAATAGACTATTTAGGAGAACTTTGGCTTTATCTTTTTTTTTAAGCTAATGATGGATTAGAATATAATACATATAATATATCCAGAACGCTCCGAATTATGGAAAGGCCGTCTCCCATAGGGGCAGATTCACTAAACGGGCGAAGTGGCCATCGCTAGCGAAAATTAGGCAGAAATCCAATCTGCAGGGACATCGCCAATTTACTAACAGTCGCTAGTGAACGGGACCATCGCTAGCGGTCATTCGAACTCTATCGCTAGGCAACTTTTCGCTCTGGCGAAAGTCAGTAAAGTGCGAATTTTACTGAACGTTACCTCTTTCGCCACAATTGACTTCACCACCTCAGACCAGGCCAACTGCTAAAATGAATCTCCATCTTCCTCAATATTATGTCATTTACCTTATCTTTTCCTGTGTGCCGGAAATGCATTAAAGTTGTAAAAACGCTGGCGACTTTTCCTTTTTTTAAGCGGGATTGCCTGCAAATGTCCTAACTTTTAAAGATTTTTGGCTTAACATTTTCCCCAGACATTTAAGGGCCATGGAATATTCATTTTAGGGTGGGCTCATGTGTTGGGCGTTAGAGGATCTCATTTGTCTTTATTTTGCTTCCTTTTGTAAAAAAAAAAGTGGCCACTTCAAACATTTGCACCAATATCTAATAAAGACGTCCATAGGACTATAATGTACTACTCAAATTCACCTAAGCATAAGATTACTAGCGAATTTTCGCTAGGCACAAACGAACGATAGCGCATTTTTTGCCATTTAATGCTTGCACTGAAGACGTATCGCTAGCGTTTGGCGCCTATAACCAGCCTAATTGGGTTTATTTAATGTTTACATGATTTTCTAGTAGACTTAAGGTATGAAGATCCAATTTACAGAAAGATCTCTTATCCGGAAAGCCCCAGGTCCTGAGCATTCTGGATAACAGTAATAGGTCGCATACCTGTACTAGGTAAAGCAATAGCGCTACCACTTGTTATAATAAGTTAGCCAAAGGAAGGCTCTGTTTAATTACAGTCTTTGGATAAGGTTCCTCGCCAGAGATAAGAGTGTTGCTTGCACCTTCAAAATTCAAATATTTAAAGGGATACTGTCATGGGAAAACGTTTTTTTTCCAAAACACATCAGTTAATAGTGCTGCTCCAGCAGAATTCTGCACTGAAATCCATTTCTCAAAAGAGCAAACAGATTTTTTTATATTCAATTTTGAAATCTGACATGGGACTAGACAAATTGTCAGTTTCCCAGCTGCCCCCAGTCATGTGACGTGTGCCAGCACTTTAGGATGGAACTACTTTCTGGCAGGCTGTTCTTTCTCCTACTCAATGTCCCGGAATCAGTTTCAGTGGGACTTGGCTTTTACTATTGAGTGTTGTTCTTAGATCTACCAGGCAGCTGTTATCTTGTGTTAAGGAGCTGTTATCTGGTTACCTTCCCATTGTTCTTTTGTTTGGCTGCTGGGGAGGGAGGGAAGGGAGGGATTGATATCACTTCAACTTGCAGTACAGCAGTAAAGAGTGACTGAAGTTTATCAGAGCACAAGTCACATGACTGGGGGCAGCTGGGAAACTGACAATATGTCTTGCCCCATGTCAGATTTCAAAATTGAATATAAAAAAATCTGTGGTCTTTAGGCCACATTCCCTGCTATTTTATTGTAACAAAGCAGTAAGGCTATTGGTGGAAATGGAAATAAGGGAGGTTGCCACCAACCAGCCAGTCAATGGCAACTTAAGGCAAGTCTGAAACTGCCAGTTAAGGGTCAGGGCACACGCTTAGATTCGGGGAGATTCATCGTTTTCCAAAGTCGCCCAAAGTTGTGAGGCAACTTCGGGCCACTCCGGAAAATGAAGTGCTCCAAGTGCCATCCCCAAATCTGAGCTTGTGCCCTAAACCAGTAACACCTTCACAGGAACTAAGGAAAATTATTAACCAATCCATTAGCCATTACAAAAGGAAAAATACAAATGGAAGATATATAGTGGCCCTTTAAAAACATACAGCAAGTTTCCTTAGAAGTTACCTCTTCATCTGGTGACTTCACTAAACTTTATTATTTGTATATACAAAGGAACTGAGGTCGTTGATGGATGGTTCCACTCCTTGCTATATATATATATATGTGTATACCTTGAGATCTATGGTGTGCGGCTGTCTAGAGAACTCTTTTTGGGTTCTTGATTTACACTGGTAGAACGGAAGCAGGGGAAGATGACACCTAACAGCCCTACAGCATCACTAAGAATTCCTCCCCCAGCTTCCATAGTAATGTGACATTTTACATACAACATGAATATTATCGGAGACAGTGTGTACATTAGGGTGTCATACTTCCAACATAACAAGAAGAAGAAACTTTTATTTAAACAGAAGGTATTTTTAACCAAGATGTTTATGGAAGGATTCATCCTCTGGTGCACAGTGAGACACATCTGTCTGACCTTTATTGGTAAAGAATAACGGAGCCATCATTTTCATCCAATTATTCCATAGCCATTTAAAGTCAAAGGTAATCATTCTCACCAGTGCCTCTTACAATCTCTACCTCACAACATTCAGGAAAATACATAGTAATAAAGTAACATAGTCATTAAGTCTTTATATAACCTGCCTAACTGCCAGTTGATCCAGAGGAAGGCAAAAAACCCCATCTGAAGTCTCTCCAATTTGCCTCAGAGGGAGAAAGAAATCCTTCCTGACTCCATAATGGCAATGGGACTAGTCCCTGGATCAACTTGTACTATGAGCTATCTCCCATATCCCTGTATTCCCTCACTTGCTAAACACCATCCAACCCCTTCTTATACCTATAAGGACTGGTTAATATGCAGGAAAGATCTATAGTACTTAGCCCTTCCTTCCCCCCTCCATTCCTTCCTTAAACACAACCAGAGGTACATACTCCAAATCATACCTTGCATTGATATGTATTTGATGTTTCAGTTTTTAGACCGGACAGATGAAAAGGGGCACAAAATCCAGGGGTAGGCAGAAACGGCACTTGCCTAGGGTGCAACTCTGGGGGGCCCAGGGAAGTACCTCTTTTGTTGCATACCCCCTAGGCAAGTCCCATGTCCCCTCAATGGTCATTGGTGTTCAGATGGGCTCCCCTGTGTGCACCTTGTTCACATGCCCATGCACTGGGAGTGGGCAATGAGGCCGGCAGGGTTGCCTAGGGCTCTTAGATAGGATTGCCACCTTTTCTGGAAAAAAATACTGGCCTTCCTATATATTTAGCTTTTTTCCCTAATAATAACATTGGGATCATATCACTGACCTTCCTATATATTTATCTTTATTCCCTATTAATAACATTGGGATCACTGGCCTTCCTATATATTTATCTTTATTCCCTATTAATAACATTGGGATCATATCAGTGGCCTTCCTATATATTTATCTTTATTCCCTATTAATAACATTGGGATCACTGACCTTCCTATATATTTATCTTTATTCCCTATTAATAACATTGGGATCACTGACCTTCCTATATATTTATCTTTATTCCCTATTAATAACATTGGGATCACTGACCTTCCTATATAATTATCTATATTCCCTATTAATAACATTGGGATCACTGGCCTTCCTATATATTTATCTTTATTCCCTATTAATAACATTGGGATCACTGACCTTCCTATATATTTATCTTTATTCCCTATTAATAACATTGGGATCACTGACCTTCCTATATATTTATCTTTATTCCCTATTAATAACATTGGGATCACTGACCTTCCTATATATTTATCTTTATTCCCTATTAATAACATTGGGATCACTGACCTTCCTATATATTTATCTTTATTCCCTATTAATAACATTGGGATCACTGGCCTTCCTATATATTTATCTTTTTTCCCTATTAATAACATTGGGATCAACCATCATTTTTACCGGCCAGGCCAGGTGGGAAGCCTACTCTTAGATGGTCTTGCCTGGCACTGGTGAAATTACTTCCATATGTCATATTTTTCACATTGTATAGTGTAGGCATGCCACAGACATACAGAATTATCTTCATCCTCACAGTTCCTTCAGCATGGTCATGGGAAATGCCTGCACAGTCAGATCCGTACGTAAATTTGCTGGTTTAAGGAGATCCCTATGAAGTAAAAGATTGGTAATCACTCCTCTTTATTCTCTTTATTTAATTTCATACAAAAAAAAACCATATATATCAATAAACATGTGTACAGCTAAAACATGTGTCACTGGTATTGGATTATTTGCTTTCAAAGTTTTAAACTTATATTGAGGTTGAATTAACCTTGGAATTCATTACGGGTACAAAGTAAAACAGATGTATTATCCGGTTGCATGATGATTTCATGGTTGAACGCCCAGGCCCATTTCCCACCAAGGACTCCATATCTTCTGAAATGTATCTGCTGTGCCTCTCACTTCATGGGTAAGCTTTATTTTGGGTATCGTTGAATCAACTAGGTTTATCCAGGAGTCCTTTGTGGGAGGGGTGGGTCCCATCCAGTGCATAATCACACACTTTTTAGCATAGAATAATAACGCTCTAAACCTTAATCTTGCACAGACCCAGGAGACACACTGTGGTGGAGAGTATACGTGGGAACTCTAGGGTTCTAGATCATGTGTAGAAAGTTGGCTTTTGGCGTCCCACATCTGGGGCAGATATCGTTGTCCTTCTTACCCATTGCCTTTAGTTTAAGTGGGGTGGTGTAGAGGACCCACTTAAGGGGAGCATTGGGGGGGAGGTCATGGGGGGGTCCTGGTTATCTATGGGTAAAAGGATGGATTTATCCGTTTATTTTGAGGCCAGAGAAATCTCCGAATTGCTCCACTACTTTAAGTAGTGCTGCTAGTGAGTTCTGGGTGTCTGCCAAGTAGATCAAAAGATCATCTGCGTACAGGGAGATTTTTTAAGTAAGCGGGCCAATTGTGAGGCCTACAATTTGTTCAGATTCGCGTATGGCTATGGCTAGAGGCTCTATGGCTAGGACAAAAAGATATCGGGCATCCCTGTGGCGTACCTCTACCCAGTTGGAATGGATCTGATATTATGTCGTTGACCCTGACGCCTTGGTCACCTAAGTTAAATCTACAGAGAGTCTCCCAGAGGTAGGGCCATTCTATTGAGTCAAAGGCCTTTGCTGAGTCAAGGGAGGCTACCGTTCTAGTCCCCACATTGTCACTTTATTTAATTTCTTATTAGCATTAAGGCAGCCATACAACATACACAGGTCGGGTACACTCTCATACTGATTATCCCATGACGGGGGACACACTGTATGGCTACCTCGTCTCTATTGTCCAATTGTGCAAAGACCACAAACCATTGGGACAGGAGGAAGTGAAGAGAATCTGCTTTTTCTCTTCATTTCCTCTTCATTTCCTCTTCTGCTGATGTGTCACGTTCGGTATCCCACAACCCAGAGTTAACCCCTATGTCCCGGGCTCGGCTCACGCTTCAGCCTCAAACCGCCGCCTTTCACTTCGGGATGAGCCCTCCGCTACTCGGATGCCGCCAGGTCTTAAAGTGAGGGGACTAAGAGGACTACAACTCTGAGCGAGCAAGGGAACCTTACGTAAACGTATATCAAAGTCCAGAAACAGGCCAAGTCAAAAACCAATCGGAACAAGGTACAGAATCGGTAAGAAGCAGAGTAGTCGAGGTCACAGGCCGGGTCAGTAACAATCTTGGTCGAAGTACAAAATCGGGATCCAGAAAGCGTAGTCAGAGGATAAGCCAAAGGGTCAGGGCAGGCAGAGATCAATTACAGGAGTCAGGACTAGCCGGAAGGACAGGAATAATCAAGCAGAATCGCACCCAGGAACAGAAAAACTAGAACCTACGTTGGGCAATGCACACACTGTGCATTGCCTTTTTATTTTAAATTTTGGCGCCATTGCGTCCGTCGCAATGACGCCAGCGCGTCTGCGCCGTGACGTCAGCGCGCCTGCGCGAACGCGCCTGCGCCTTAAGACCGGCGCATGCGCGCCGCGCGTTCCCTAAGGAGCCGGCGCCTGAGGCCTAGAAGCGGCGGCTGCCGCTCGGCGCGGCGGGCCTCCCCGCCGTGGGGGCAGTAAGTTTGTTACATTACCCCCCCCTCCAGAGGGGGCCACTGGACCCCTAGGTTTGTTGGGAAACCTAGAGTGGAACTGCCTCACCAAGCGATCAGCCCTAACATCCGAGGCAGGAACCCAAGACCTTTCCTTGGGACCATAACCCTTCCAGTGAACCAGATATTGTAGTTTACCTCTAGAGATACGAGAATCAACCAACTTGTGAACTAAATATTCAGATTGCCCCTCAACAGAAACAGGAGGAGGAGGAGAAGTCTGACGTACCACTCTAGCAGGTTTTAAAAGGGAGACATGAAAGGAATTAAAAATCTTGAGTTCGGGAGGAAGATTTAACCTGAAAGTACAAGGGTTAATAATCTTAGATACAGAAAATGGACCAATAAATTTGGGACCCAGTTTGGCCGAAGGGACTTTCAAAGAAATATTCTTAGAGGACAGCCAAACTTGATCACCAACCTGATATTCGGGAGACTCTCTTCGCTGTTTATCAGAAGCCCTCTTCTGAGCAGTAGGGATGTAGCGAACGTCGGAAAAAAAGTTCGCGAACATATTCGCGAACTTGCGCAAAAACGCGAGCGGTTCGCGAACGGTTCGCGAACCCCATAGACTTCAATGGGAAGGCGAACTTTAACATCTAGAAAAGACATTTCTGGCCAGAAAAATGATTTTAAAGTTGTTTAAAGGGTGCAACGACCTGGACAGTGGCATGCCAGAGGGGGATCAAGGGCAAAAATGTATCTGAAAAATCTGCCTGTGTGTGCTTGGAAGAGATAGTGTAGGGGGAGAGCTGTTAGTGATTTCAGGGACAGATGATAGTAAGTTTGCTGGCTAGTAATCTGCTTGATACTGCTCTGTATTGGAGGGACAGAAGTCTGCAGGGATTTGAGGGACATTTTAGCTTAGGTAGCTTTGCTGGCTAGTAATCTACTGTTCTCTTTAAACAACTGCCATACGTTGACCTTGTAGGCATTGTTTGCCCAGTTTTTTTGGACGCAGCCACTGAAGCACAGTTGCCAGAAAAAATATGCCATATAAATGCTGAAAATAGTCATTTTTCGCCATTACGTAAAATATATTATGGCTGCTTGAAAAAAGTGACTCCGGTGTTTTTTCTGGAGACGGTAATATTATGGATATTTAGACAGAATGGGAACAAGGTCACACAGCTCGATGGCGGGTTGAAGAAAACAGTGTGCAAATAATGCCTACAAGGCCAACGTATACACTACTACAGCGGTGGATACGGATTACGTAAAATATATGAATGCTGCTTGAAAAAAGTGACTCCGGTGTTTTTTCTGGAGACGGTAATATTATGGATATTTAGACAGAATGGGAACAAGGTCACACAGCTCGATGGCGGGTTGAAGAAAACAGTGTGCAAATAATGCCTACAAGGCCAACGTATACACTACTACAGCGGTGGATACGGATTACGTAAAATATATTATGGCTGCTTGAAAAAAGTGACTCCGGTGTTTTTTCTGGAGACGGTAATATTATGGATATTTAGACAGAATGTGAACAAGGTCACACAGCTCGATGGCGGGTTGAAGAAAACAGTGTGCAAATAATGCCTACAGGGCAAATAATGCCTAAAAGGTCAACTTATACACTACTACAGCGGTAGTAAAATAAAAAAAAGTAAAATAAAAAAAAAATGAATATTAAAAAAAAAAAATTAAAGTTGGTGCTGCTGAACTACTAGGAGCAGCAGATTAGCACACCAGTCCCACTCCCCAACACTGCTAGACTAATAGCACTGGGCTCTTATAGTAGTAGTAGTAGTAGTAGTAGTAAAACAACAAAAAAATAAATAAAAGCAGTCCTTACAAGGACTACTGTTATTGCAGCAGTCAGCAGATGAGATCAGAAGCAGGACAGCTGCCCACTGCAGCTACATACAGAGCACTGCAGTAGAAGGTAGATTACTAGCCAGCAAAGCTACCTAAGCTTAAATGTCCCTCAAACCCCTGCAGACTTCTGTCCCTCCAATAACAGAGCAGTATCAAAACGATTACTAGCCAGCAAACTTTCAACTGTCCCTGAAATCACTAACAGGCAGCAGCTCTCTCCCTACACTATCTCTTCAGCACACACAGGCAGAGTGAAAAAACGCTGCAGGGCTTCGGTTTTTATAGGGAAGGGGAGTGGTCCAGGGGAGAGCTTCCTGATTGGCTGCCATGTACCTGCTGGTCTGGGGTGAGAGGGCAAAAAAAGCGCCAACAATGGCGAACCCAAAATGGCGAACGTCGCGCGACGTTCGCGAACTTCCGGCGAGCGCGAACACCCGATGTTCGCGCGAACAAGTTCGCCGGCGAACAGTTCGCGACATCTCTACTGAGCAGCTACTGCAGAAGATAAAGACTTCTGAACCTCCTGCCAAACCTTAGAAAAGTCCTCAGTAATAGAATTGACGGCAGGAAGGTCACAAGAATCAGAAAACGAAAAAACCCTGGGATGGAGACCAAAAACAGTGAAAAAAGGAGACCTGCCAGTGGAGGAGTGAATGGCATTATTATAGGCAAATTCGGCCCACGGAAGAAAATTAACCCAAAGTGACTGATTGCAGGAGACGTAACATCTCAGATACTGTTCCAGGGTCTGATTTGTCCTCTCAGTCTGACCGTTAGTCTGTGGATGGTATGCGGAAGAGAAAGACAAATCAGTACCCATTAAAGAACAAAAGGCCCGCCAGAATTTGGACACAAATTGAACCCCCCTATCAGACACAATATTAAGAGGAGCCCCGTGAAACTTGAAAATATGGACAATGAAAAGTTCAGCAAGGGTCTTGGCAGATGGAAGGGTGGGGAGAGGGATAAAATGGGACATTTTACTAAAACGATCCACTACTACCCAGATGACCGTATGACCCTTAGAAGAAGTAATTCCACAATGAAATCCATGGATATATGAGTCCAAGGTTTCTCGGGAATAGGAAGTGACTGCAGCAAACCCTGAGGTAAAGATCTAGAAGGCTTAGAACGTTGGCAAATTGGACATGAATCAATATATTTGGCAACGTCTTGTCTTAGGGTCGGCCACCAGAGAGTACGAGACAATAATTCACAAGTCTTCGCACAACCCAGATGACCAGCCACTTTGGAATCATGGGACTCGTGAAAGACAGCTTCACGTAAATTACTCGGAACAAATAACTTGCCCACAGGAATATTAGGAGGAGAATCTACCTGAGCATTAGACAAAGAAGTAAAGAGATCCGGACTCAGGGCTGCCACAATCACCTCCTTCGGAACAATAGGGACTGGCCCCAAATCCTCCCTAGGTTTGGAGACAAAACTTCTAGAAAGGGCATCTGCTTTTACATTCTTATCTGCTGGCCTGTAGGAGATGAGAAAATTAAACCGTGAGAAAAATAATGACCACCTGGCTTGCCGAGGATTTAACCGTCTAGCAGATTCAATGTATAATAGGTTTTTATGGTCAGTGAACACAGAAACAGTATGTTTGGCACCCTCAAGGAGATGTCTCCATTCCTCGAACGCTAATTTAATGGCCAATAATTCCCTGTTGCCAATATCATAATTGACCTCTGCTGAAGAGAATTTCTTAGAAAAAAAAGCACAAGGATGCATCTTACCGGAGACAGGATGTCGCTGAGACAACACAGCACCAGCACCAATCTCGGATGCATCAACCTCAACAATAAAAGGTAAGGAAGAGTCAGGGTGCCGGAGAACTGGGGCAGAAATAAAGGCTTCTTTCAAAAGATGAAAAGCCTCAACCGCTTCAGCAGGCCAAATACTTGGGTCAACCCCTTTCTTAGTTAAGGCAGTAATCGGAGCCACCAACTTAGAAAAATTTAAAATAAATTGTCTGTAGTAATTAGCGAATCCTAAAAACCTCTGGACTGCTTTCAATGAAAGAGGTTGTGCCCACTGCTGAATTGCTTGGACCTTAGCGGGCTCCATCTCAAGACCTGTTTGAGAAATAATGTATCCAAGGAAAGGTACAGCAGAAACCTCAAATAAACATTTTTCAAGTTTTGCATACAAATGATTTTGCCTTAACCTAGATAAAACCTCACGAACATGGGCCCGATGAGAAAATAAATTTGAAGAAAAAATGAGAATGTCGTCTAGATATACCACGACAAAACGGCCCAAAAGATCACGGAAGATATCATTGACTAGTTCTTGAAAGACAGCGGGGGCATTGCATAAGCCAAAGGGCATAACCAGGTATTCATAATGCCCATCCCGGGTATTAAAAGCTGTCTTCCACTCATCCCCCTCCCTTATCCTGATTAGATTATAGGCGCCCCTTAAATCTAACTTGGAAAAAATAACAGCTCCCTTTACTCGATCAAACAGTTCGGAGATTAAAGGGAGGGGATAACGATTCTTGACCGTGATCTTGTTTAACCCTCTATAATCGATACAGGGTCTAAGGCTCCCATCCTTCTTTTTGACAAAGAAAAAACCCGCCCCCGCAGGAGAGGAAGAAGGTCTAATGAACCCCCGCTCCAAATTCTCTTTAATATATTCCTCCATGGCCAAGGACTCGGGAAGAGAAAGTGGATATGTCCTACCCTTGGGGGGAGAAGACCCAGACAATAATTCAATGGCACAGTCGTAAGGTCTATGGGGGGGTAGAGACTCAGCTGCTTTTTTACAAAAAACATCAGAAAAGGCAGCATAACAGGAAGGGAGACCTTTTAAAGAAGTTGCAGCCAGAGTTTGACCAAGCTTAATACAAGAATGTTCACAAGCAGGGCTCCAATTCAAAATTTTACCAGAGGGCCAATCAACCTGGGGATTGTGACTTTGTAACCAGGGAAGGCCTAAAATGATTGGAGTCTGAGGGCACTCGGTAACGAAAAAAGAAAGGGATTCGAAATGATCAGACATGGACATACGGATGACCTTAGATTTGGTAGAAACTAACCCAGAACCCAAAGATCTACCATCAATGGCAGACAACCTGAATGATGGAACCTGTGGTTCGCAAGGGACACCATGTTCTTTAATAAACCCAAGATCCAAAAAATTACCCGCAGCCCCCGAATCCAAAAAAGCAGAGCTCTGCACACAACCACTGTCCCAATTCAAACGGACCGGAATTAAAATTTGAGAAGATTGGGGAGTAGAAACGACATCACCCAAGCAAGACTCCCCAGACCTGCTTAGGCTCTGTCGTTTCCCGGCCTTTTGGGACAGGTGTTGCGAAAATGCCCTTTATCCCCACAATACAGACATAACCCATTACTCCTCCTACGGGCCCTCTCAGCAGAAGAAAGACGAGTAGAACCAATCTGCATAGGTTCTTCAAAGGGTTGAGGAAAAACTTGCGGGATATTGGAAACATTTACAGAAAGAGGTGAGATATTGGCAACCTGTTCCTCCTGAAGTCTCTCTCTATGCCTACGATCAATCTGAACAGCCAAATGCATAAGAGAATCCAGGGAGGACTGTGTAGGAAAATTGACAAGACTATCTTTGATAGCTGCGGCCAGACCAACCCTAAATTGGCTCATGAGAGCAGTATCATTCCAGCCCGTCTCTATAGCCCACCGCCGAAACTCAGTACAATAATCCTCTGCCCGCCTCTTGCCTTGTTTAAGAGCACGTATGGCTGCGTCGGCAGAGGCGGCACGATCAGGATCATCGTAAATTACGGCCATGGCTTTAAAGAAAGCTTCAAGAGAGTGACGGGCTGGATCCCTCTGGGACAGACTAAATGCCCAAAGCTGAGCATCGCCCTGTAACAAGGTAACTACAAAATTTACCCTTGATTCCTCGGTGGGGAAAGAATAAGGTAAAAAACTGAAATGTAGCTTACAGGCTTCTTGAAACGTAAAAAACTTAGTACGATCCCCGGTAAACTTCTCAGGAAAAGGAACCTTGGGCTCATGGAAGGAACTACCTGTAGGTGAAGGTAGAGAAGAGCTTGCCTGAGGAGTTGCAGTACTCGGACCAGGAACAGGCTGTTGCTGCATCATATCAAGCCTGGAAGAAAGACCGTGAAGACATTGGACAATATAATCTTGCTTGTCTTCTTGTTCTCCAAGCCTCTGCAGAAGATTTGCCAGGATTGCGTCCGAAGGAGTGGTGGAAGCAGTAACGTCAGCTGGCTCCATCTTCTTAGTTCTTTTTTAGTGCCCAACGTAATGTCACGTTCGGTATCTCACAACCCAGAGTTAACCCCTATGTCCCGGGCTCGGCTCACGCTTCAGCCTCAAACCGCCGCCTTTCACTTCGGGATGAGCCCTCCGCTACTCGGATGCCGCCAGGTCTTAAAGTGAGGGGACTAAGAGGACTACAACTCTGAGCGAGCAAGGGAACCTTACGTAAACGTATATCAAAGTCCAGAAACAGGCCAAGTCAAAAACCAATCGGAACAAGGTACAGAATCGGTAAGAAGCAGAGTAGTCGAGGTCACAGGCCGGGTCAGTAACAATCTTGGTCGAAGTACAAAATCGGGATCCAGAAAGCGTAGTCAGAGGATAAGCCAAAGGGTCAGGGCAGGCAGAGATCAATTACAGGAGTCAGGACTAGCCGGAAGGACAGGAATAATCAAGCAGAATCGCACCCAGGAACAGAAAAACTAGAACCTACGTTGGGCAATGCACACACTGTGCATTGCCTTTTTATTTTAAATTTTGGCGCCATTGCGTCCGTCGCAATGACGCCAGCGCGTCTGCGCCGTGACGTCAGCGCGCCTGCGCGAACGCGCCTGCGCCTTAAGACCGGCGCATGCGCGCCGCGCGTTCCCTAAGGAGCCGGCGCCTGAGGCCTAGAAGCGGCGGCTGCCGCTCGGCGCGGCGGGCCTCCCCGCCGTGGGGGCAGTAAGTTTGTTACATGATGCCCCATTCTCTTGGCAGATTACATTTTTAAACCTGCCCAATTCGTCAACCAACCAATATGCAGAGTTCATAGATATTGGTCAGGATTTGTGAGCTATCATAGGCATACCAATTAGGGTAGAGGCACACGATGCTATTTGGGGGAGATTAGTCGCCCAGCGACAAATCGCTTCTTCTTCGGGTGACTAATCTCCCTGCAGTGGCTTCCTGATGGCTAGAATCTAAATCGCCGGCTGGATGGCACTCGGAGCGCTTCATTTTCCACAAATTTTTCTTGTGAGGCAACTTCGGAAAACAAAACGCTCCAAGTGCCATCCCACCGGCGATTTAGATTCTAGCCAGCGGGAAGGCAGTTAGGGGAGAAGAAGAAGAGTTGATTTGTCGCCGGGCGACTAATCTCCCCGTATCTCCACGTGTGTCTCTGCCCTTAGGGTTAAGACAATATAGAAGCTGACTGGGTATGGTCTCCAACTGATTAGAATTCTTAGCCACTTTTTTCTAATAAATACATTTATAAATATAACTTGTGGCTTTTGGGCTAGAATGCAACTGTTGGTTTAGCAAGAATGTGTGTGTGTCCATTTACCATAGCCACTAAGTGTGCCTCGGGAGTAGAGGTATCATGGAATTACCTTTACTAATCTGGATCTTCAATAGGTTATGGTTGGTGTATTTTATCTGAGTTTGTATGATTAATTGTCTTTTCTTTTTCATTGCCTTTTATGTAAACAGGCTTCTGTATTTTATATTCAAAGATCTATGGAAAGTCACTAACAGTTTGTTCTTCCACTAATCCATGCCATTTGTTACACACACTAATATTCTTCTCAGACTTGCACCATAAATTAATCCATGACCAATGTTCCCTTTAACCTGGGAGCTTGTGGATGTTTAGGCAAGTTATGACTCCAGCTCACATAAGAAATTGTTGAGTGCTCATAAAATTATTTAAACATGCATGTTATACAATACATGAGCTACCCGAGCTGTGGGCACATAGTGGGCACAAAAGATCATTTTCATGCATGAGGCCTACAAAAAACATAGCAGATGTAAGTGCCCATTTGCATGACCACAACTGTTTCTCAAAGCAGAAGACAACTTCCTTGACTACTTGGTGATCAGACTGGGCATAAACTGACCAGCAGATGGCGGTGTTGTAAGCACTTTTGTAATTTACATTTATTATTTTATTTTATTAAAAGATATTAAGGGATACATATGCTGTTAATATGAATGAATTTTGTTCCAACAGCGCCACCTGCTGGTCAGTTTCTGACCAGTCTGACCACCAAGTAGTCAAGGAAGTTGTCCGGAGAAAGAAAGAGGCTGCTCTGATGTTATTCTGCTTAGGAAAACAAATTAGAAACCTTTCTCAAATCTTTCCTAAGCAGAAGAACATCAGAGCAGCCTCTTTCTTTCTCCTGACAACTTCCTTGACTACTTGGTGGTCAGACTGGTCAGAAACTTACCAGCAGGTGGCGCTGTTGGAACAAAATTCATTCATAGTAACAGTACATGTATCTCTTAATATCTTTGAATAAAAAGATAATAAATAATAAATGTAAATTACAAAAGTGCTTAGAATAGCACTCTGGCCAATTCTACATTCAATTATTTTAAAGGTTTACTCATCCTTTAAGAAAGCCATTAAATTAATTAACATATGTCCCAATCCTTTTTTGAGAACTGCTTGAAACAATGTTTTGCATCCCATAAAATTCAGGATTGTGCATACATCGAAACTGTTACACAGGGGAGCGAAGGAAAACCTGTGGCCAATGGATGGGTAGTGGTGTAGGATAAGGGCCAAGGGGCCTTAACAGCTGTTCATTAAACTCTTAAATAGTCATGCAACTCAAAGGCTCAGGGGGAGAATGTGCACCTGGATGGAATCTTATGTAACCGTTCTTACATAATTCATTTAAGAATCATTGCCGGCCTGCACCTGTATTCATAAATTCAAAAGCACACGCTCTGGTTACATTAATTCTACAAGAAAGTCAAGTCAAAACAGTTACTGAAGGCTATCTCTGCTCATTCATGAAAGGCTTTCTTTGCTTTGATTTTCCTTTTGCTCTGGTAAAATACAAATGGGCCAAAGAAGAAGCTACAAGTGACAAAGCAATACATGATCCATAGCTTTATAGTATCTGAGGTTGAAAATACACACGTGTCCAGTAAGTTGATCTCCCTATTGCCCCTGAATGGATAACGATTCCTTCCTGACTCACAGACAGCAGCCAGACCTTGGGAACTAAATCCCACAAAGGGTTGTTGCAGGTGGACAATAGTAATGTTGACTTTGTTACTTGCAGTTGCAGTACAGGTATGGATCCAGTATCCGGAAACCCATTATCCAGAAAGTTCTGAATTACGGAAAGGCCGTCTCCCAACGACTCCGTTTTATCGGAATAATCCAATTTTTTTTTAAATTATATCCTTTTTATCTGTAATAATAAGAGCTGTTTACTCAGGTATGGTAAAGCATTCTGTAGAATAAATATAGTGTTATAGCTTGCACTATTGTGGCTAATCTATTGGCAATAAACTGCTTCGGTAGCTTTCCTTCTCCTTTAAATTCCTTTTTAAACTATATGCACAAGTGTCACTGAGAGATGCTTAAAGGGATCCTGTCATCAGAAAACATGTTTTTTCAAAACACATCAGTTAATAGTGCTACTCCAGCAGAATTCTGCACTGAAATCCATTTCTCAAAAGAGCAAACAGATTTTTTTATATTCAATTTTGAAATCTGACATGGGGCTAGACATTTTGTCAATTTCCCAGCTGCCCCTGGTCATGTGACTTGTGCCTGCACTTCAGGAGAGAAATGCTTTCTGGCAGGCTGCTGTTTTTCCTTCTCAATGTAACTGAATGTGTCTCAGTGGGACATGGGTTTTTACTATTGAGTGTTGTTCTTAGATCTACCAGGCAGCTGTTATCTTGTGTTAGGGAGCTGCTATCTGGTTACCTTCCCATTGTTCTTTTGTTTGGCTGCTGGGGGGGAAAGGGAGGGGGTGATATCACTCCAACTTGCAGTACAGCAGTAAAGAGTGATTGAAGTTTATCAGAACACAAGTCACATGACTTGGGGCAGCTGGGAAATTGACAATATGTCTAGCCCCATGTCAGATTTCAAAAGTGAATATAAAAAAATCTGTTTGCTCTTTTGAGAAATGGATTTCAGTGCAGAATTCTGCTGAAGCAGCACTATTAACTGATTCATTTTGAAAATTTTTTTTTTCCCATGACAGTATCCCTTTAAGCTCAAGTCTATGGGGCAGATTTATCAGTGAATTCGAGGGAATTTCCGAAGTAAAAAAATTTGAAATTTAAAGTCATTTTTTGGATTCTTCGACCATCAAATAGGATACTACGGCTTCGAATTTTCTACGACTTCGATTCGAAGTAAAATAGTTCGAATATTCGACCATTCGATAATCGAATGTAATCGTATGATTTTACTTTGATCGTTCGATTGCCAAATTCTGTGAAAAATCCTTCTGTAATGGGAGGCACCCTAAATCTAGAACCGATGCCAAGCACCCTGGTCTCGGCTTGTGCTTCTGCCTGTAGCAGCCGCCTTTGGCCTCGGGAGGAGCTCTCAGCTACTCAGATGCCGCCAGGTCTTAAAACAAGAGGTGCAAGGCGAGGGGTTCTAGACAAACAGAGGGGCACAACTGCAAAGCCAAGTTTTTGGGAAAAGGTCGTAGTACAAGGCGTTAGGCAATAGAGTAGTCAGATCAGGCCGGGTCGGGGCAGGCAGAGAATAAACGTAGTCAGGCAGGCAGGGGTCAAACCAATAAGTCAATCAGAGGGGTTAAGCAGAATCAAAGTCGGTAATCAGGCAAGGGTCAGGATTCAAAGTCAGGATCGTCAAATAGCCAGGCAGGGGTCACAACAGGAATCAAGCAGGTTCAAACAGAGTAGCACAAAGCTCAAAATAGCACCAGGAACAAACTCCTAAAACGGGCAATGCAAAACGAATGAAGTCCCTTTAAATACTCTTTGAATTTCGCGCCATTTAGCGTCATCAACCCAGCGCGTCTGCGTCCATAAAGGGGATGAGACGTGGGCACGCGCACCCTAAGGAATAATCATGGCGCAAGAAGAAGAGCAGCACAGCGGGCGTCCCCGCCGCAATACTAGACCAATACTAGACCACCAGGGTAAGCTGACTTTGTTACACCTTTGATATTCGAAGTCGATGTATTTTAATTCAATGGTTGAATTTCGAAGTATTTTTTACTTTGAAATTGGACCCTTGATAAATCTGCCCCTATGTATGACTTCCCTACAGCAGTGCAGAAGTGCCGGGAGATGTATTACAATATCTACGGGACTATAAAGTGACGACCCCCAAAATCTTAATTACAATAAGCGAGATATTCCAGCCAGCTGCCATCACTACAAACTAAAGTGTGTTTTTGACTAAAAGCTATAAAGAATCTATCATCAGTCTAAAGCTGCAGACAAAACAAATGGTATCTGCGGGGAACCAGTTTAGCATTTGCCAATTAATTAATAAGCCGGATTGTACTTATCTGACCTCAGGCAAATTCTTCCCTGCGCTGAAGTTCCCCCCCTGACAAAATCCTGTTTCGTACAAGTTGTTAAAAACTCTCCAAACCCGGGAAGCAAATGTTTTTTGCCGTCCAATGCATTCCTTACATACAGACCCCATGCGTTCAACCCAGGGTCGGACTGGGGGGACCGGGGCCCACCGGGACTGTTGCCGAGGCCCCCCTCCGGCCACCCGTCCTCCCACTGTGACGCGCCGGGGACGAGCAAGGAAGCCGCTCGGTGCGCATGCGCAACAGCGCCGCTTGGCGCGCATGCGCAGGCGGCGCTGCTCAGCGCCGATAATTTTTTTTTTTTTTTAAATATAAATATTTAGAGAGGGGTTCTGGCCCGGCGGGGGCCCATGAGGGTCGGGGCCCACCGGGTATTTTCCCGGTGTCCCGCCGGGCCAGTCCGACACTGGTTCAACCGTTGATAAAATGACAGTTTGAGAGATAAAAGGCCTGTTTCCTGTTTATTGACAAATTCCTGTAAGAGGTGTCTATGAAAAGACATTGATTTTGTGTGTATTGCACCAGTATTAGCCTGTGTATTTCTGCTGCAAGCAAGGCTGTAGTTGTGTTCCAGCTGCGGAAAAGCGGGATAGTGGGTCCCTGGAGTAAATGGAAGCGAGCAGGGTGGGCTTCCATTCCTTGCTCCATTAAAGTGGAAGTAAAGTCTGAAATAGAATAAGGCTAGAAATGCTGTATTTTGTATGCTAAACATAAACATGAACTTACTGCACCACAAGCCTAATCAAACAAATGATTTATACTTTCAAAGTTGGCCACAGGGAGTCACCATCTTGTAACTTTGTTATACATCTTTGCAAGACTAAGACTGTGCACATGCTCAGTGTGGTCTGGGCTGCTTAGGGATCGTCATAAATGATCAAAACAGCACAAGTCAAATAATATCTGCCAGAAGCCGATACAGCAAGACTGATTAATAATCAGAATATACAGACTGCACTGGTGTAAGGCCCAAAGGCTTCAGGAGTAGTGAGGACCAGAGGAGGAGGTAGCAATGTCCAAGTTCGCAGTACAGATTAGGATGAGACGAGAGAATGGTCAAACAGGCAACAAGATCAGTCCAGGCAGAAGAGGTTCAAGGTCGAGGAATTCAGGCAAAAGGTCGGTACACAATAGCAAAGTTTCACAAGATCACACCCAGGAGTAGCAAGCTAAAACCTATAATTGGGCACTGATGAATCTCCAGAGCTCCTTAATGTAGGCCTAGATTTGGCGCCAATTTTGGACGCATCGGCGTCATGACGTGTGCGCGGACACGCGACCGACGCGCTGGCATCAGCAACCGACGCCGGCGCACATTATTGACGCCGACGTCCGTTCCGTCGCCGGCGACCAATCAGAGTGCGAGAAGAGGCAGGCATCATCCGGCTGCGTCCGTGAGGAACCAGGGAGCCACCATCTTGGACGCCATCTTGGCCACCATTTTGGGAACTAATCTCGGATTCCATTACAACTGGGTCCATGTAATCTAATGTGGATTTTATAGTTTTTGTATTGTTTAATACTAACTTTCTCCAACTCTGCAGAACCAGTGGCTGCGGCAAAATAATCCTCCAAATAGAATCCCAGTTTATCTGTTTAAATCTGGCTCCATGATCTTTGTCCCTGCAGCTGGAGTTGGAAACAGTAAAGGGGATGTAAAGGCAAAAATAAAATCCAATACAAATCTCTACACAGTCGCCTGCTGCTCTACAGGGAAACAAACAAAGCTGCTTGAGTTCTTCTTAAACATCTTTGCAAGACTAAGACTGTGCACATGCTCAGTGTGGTCTGGGCTGCTTAGGGATCGTCATAAATGATCAAAACAGCACAAGTCAAATAATATCTGCCAGAAGCCGATACAGCCGACTGCACTGGGTCCTGTGTTGTTCACTTTCCAAACACTTGTTTTAGTTCAGTTGTTTTCAGATTGTTCCCAGAAATCACTTGCCATTGTTTATTTTTTTTTACTGTTTTTCCAAAATCTAAGTTTAAAATTGAATATTCCTTTCTCTGATAGCTCAGTAATTCAGGTGCAGATTCTGAACTGTTAAGGTGGCCATAGACGCACAAATCCTCGATTCATAGGATTTTCGGATCTTGTGTGGTGAGTGGCGACATCTTTCGACCGGCGGAGATCGGTCGTTTGGTCGATCGGACAGGTTTGATTTTGACCCGAATTTTGCAACATTGAGTTGATCCATTTCTCAGCAGCATCTCTGGAGTATCAGCAACTATTGTATCAAGTCTAACAGCTGCCTGTAATGAAACCCAGGGATTCTGCTCAGCAGGGACAAAGATAAGAAATGTATCAACTAAATGTATCAATTTAAAACAGTTTACAGGGTCGGTGACCCCCCTTTCCAAAGCTGCTTAAGGGCGGGGGGGGGGGTTCCTGCCGCAGGGGAGCGCAGGAGTAGACCCACTCAATTATTGTGAAGGGGCAGTACTCACACAGACGCATGTAAGCGGCAAACGCAGGGTGGGACGCAGCTGTTACATTTCACCTGCCTTCGGCGCATACGTGCGTCTGTGTGAGTACAGCCCCCTTCAGAATAATTGAGTGCGTCTACTCCTGCGCTCCCCTGCGGCTGAATGGAAGAAAGTGAAACGCAGGGGAGTGCAGGTAAAACCTAAATGTATAGCCTAATGGTCAGGGAACACGCTCAGATTCAGATGCTCAAATTGCCGGCGGGATGGCACTTGGAGCACTCATTTTCCGAAGTTGCCTCACGAGGAAACTTCGGGCGACTTCCAAGCGACATTCCACCAGCGATTTACATTCTAGCCGGCGGGAGGCAATCGGGGAGATTAGTCGCCGAATCTGAGCGTGTGCCCTGACCCTTACAGAGCATTTGTTTTAGATGGGGGTCAGTGACCCTAATTTAAAAACTGGAAAGAGTCAGAAGAAGAAGAAGGCAAATAATTCAAAAACAATAAAAAATGAAGACCAATTAAAAAGTTGCTTCGAATTTGCCATTCTATTACATACTAAAAGTTAGCTTAAAGGTGAACCACCCCTTTTGTTAGCTGGCTTTACTTTTCTGTGACCAGTTTTGGCTAAGGATCCTGGGATTTGTAGTCCAGCAGCCGCAGGATCGTGCCTTCGATAAACACTGAAAAAGGCACCTACATTCTTGATGGGATTCAGTCCAAAGAATGTTATTTACACTGGAACTACATCTCCCAGCATGCCCCAACAGCCTAGGGCTCTAAATTCCATTCCTACTGCAGGGCTGTGCAATGGAGGGGGGTGAGCGACTACCCAGTCTCACATTATTCCTTCCAGCAGCAGCAGCAGTGGAGGAAGTGGATCCCTTTACAGCGAACATTTGGTTTTACTTTAAAACAGGACTTCACCAAACCCAGAATATTTTTCCCTCTTTATTTATTTTTTGATATTTTTACAGGTTTTCTATTGTTTTAACTTCCTCATTTATATATATATTTGGAAGAAGAAGAAAAAGCAAAAAAGTCAAATGTTCCCTTAAGTGTCTACCAAGACTCTCCCCTCCTCTTCCTTAAGATGAACAATTCTTCTGATCATTCCTGACAGAGGATTTGCTTACAGGGGCCCTGCAGAGGATAACCTAAAAAGGACATACAGCTAGATTTGGCAGGGAGCATGAATTTGGGTTTTTTTTTTAATGAGAAGCCTTCTGAGCATGCCTGAGGAATGACCGGCATTTCTGCAACTTGGATAAACCCACCAGCTCGCTCCGAGCCCACTCATTGGCTGCCTGGGAAAATAACTGAGGGACAATGGTTGCCAATTGTAAACATAGGCGATAAGTATTCATTTGGCTTAGGTGGCCGGGGAGTGGCTAAGTACAGACTGGAGCTGGATTCAGTAGTGCTGGGCTAGTTGCACACTGCTTGTGGCTTCACTTTGGTGTTGAACTTACTCAGCCGCCCCTTATTCATTGCGCTGCTTCTTCATTCTGCAGTCTCCTCCAGCTCAAAGGTAAGCATGATATTTATAAGGATTTCAGATTGTGATCGGGAATGGGACCTGTTATCCAGAAACCGGAGGTTTTCCAGATAACGGATCTTTCCCTAATTTGGATCTTCATACCGTCAGTCATGTAAATATTAAATAAACCCAATAGGCTGGTTTTGCTTCCAATAAGGATTAATTATATCTTAGTTGGGATCAAGTACAAGCGACTGTTTTATTATTAAAGGTATTGGACCTTTTATCCAGAATGCTCGTGACCTGGGGCTTTCTGGATAACGTATCTTTCCGTAATTTGGATCTTCATACCTTGAGTCTACTAGAAAATCATGTAAACATTAAATAAACCCAATAGGCTGGTTTTGCTTGAAATAAGGATTGAGTTAGTTTGGATCAAGTACAAGCGTTTTATTTTCACAAAGAAAATCATCTTTAAAAATATGGATTATTTGGATAAAATAGGCTTTATGGGAGACGGCCGTTTCTGGATAATGGGTTTCCGGAAAACGGATCCCATAGTGCCGCTAGGGAAAACATGTATCGCTTTATACAACTTTTTAAATTCCAGATAATGAATTTGTTGCGCGTTAATATTCTTATATTCATGGTCTGCTATAGAAATATTCTATATGTGCGTCTACGTATATACACACATAGATTTTCTTTCTATAGTGCTATTTGTAGTGCTGTGCATTTACATTTGTGAGTAGATGTTACATTAAGATCAGAGACAGACGAGAAGATTCGGGGAGATTCATCTCTTTTTCGGGCGACTAATCGACGACAGGATGGCACTCGGAGCAATTCGGATTCCAAAGTCGCTCGAAGTTTCCTTGTCTTCACGGAAAACTGCCTCTTCTTCGGGCGACTAATCTCCCCAAAAAGTGTTCCCACCGGCTAGAATGTAAATCGCTGGCGGGATGGCACTTGGAGCGATTGAGATTCCGAAGTCGCCTGAAGTTTCTTCATCTTCGGAAAATGAAGTGCCATCCCGCTGGCGATTTAAATTCTAGCCGGGGTCGGGAAGGCTTTTCGGGGAGATTAGTTGCCGGGCAACTAATCGTCTCTTCTTAGGCGACTAATCTCCCCAAAAAGTGTTCCAGTCGGCTAGAATCTAAATCGCCGGTGGGATGGCACTCTGAGGTTTTCCAAAGTCGCCCGATGTTTCCTCGTCTTCGGAAAACGAAGCGCTCTGAATGCCATTCCGGCGGCAATTTACATTCTAGCGGACATGGGAAGGCTTTTTGGGGAGATTAGTCACCCTCGTCTCTCTTCTTAGGCAACTAATCTCTCCGAAAAGTGTTCCCACCGGCTAGAATCTAAATCGCCGGTGGGATGGCACTCTGAGGGATTCCAAAGTCCCCCGAAGTTTCCTCGTCTTCAGAAAACGAAGCGCTCCGAATGCCATTCCGGCGGCAATTTACATTCTAGCTGACATGGGGAAGGCTTTTTGGAGAGATTAGGCACTCGCGACTAATCGCCTCTTCTTCGGACGACTAATCTCCCCGAAAAGTGTTCCCGCCGGCGGGATGGCACTCTGAGCGCTTTGGTTTCCGAAGTTGCCTGAAGTTTCCTCGACTTTGGAAAACGAAGGCTCCATGTGCCATCTAGCCGGCATCGGGAAGGCTTTTCGGGGAAGAGGCGATTAGTCACCGGGCGACTAAAACTCCCCGAATCTTCGCGTCTGTCTCTGCTCTAAAGGGTCTAGTTGGTCATATTCTTCCAGGGAATTTCTATACCCCATTCAGACTGTAAGCCTTGAGGGTTTTGTTTGGATATTTACACCACCCTACTTTATTGTAATGGATGCCAGACAGTTCACTGCAATCTGATCTGATCTGAGGTCCCATATCTGCACCTATTGCAAAAATTCCATTCTGAGCTGAATTCATTCTGAAAGCCTCCAAATCAAACAGACCCGGTTATTATTTATCTTGTTGTGTCTTTTGTGTGATGTTTTGTTTGCACGGCTGTCTGAACTCCATTCAAGGCTGCAACAATGCAAGATAAAGAAAATAACTGGTTTGCATTCTTTTTTGCCAGAAAGCGGAATATTCGGGTGGGTCGGAGCTTGTGAATGTGACTCTCCTTACAGTATGTCATGCAGACAAATATGCCGGAGACAGGAAGCTATAGGGACGTGCTGGGGCAGCCCATACTGAAATGGTTACGAGAGATAATGTTTTGGCTTGGAATTCCTAAGAAACTCTTATTCTGGACAGATTTTAAGGTTTTAAACTGAATAGCAGATTAAAGGGGAAGCAAACACATCAATTTTACCAGTGCAGGGCAGCAATACATGATATTTTCATTACTTTTAAAACACTTTAATTTTTTGGTGTTACTGTTCCTTTAAAGAGGGATATTCTGAGACAATTTGCAATTGGTTTTCATGTTTTATTATTTGGGGCTTTGCAGTCATTTAGCTTTTTACTCAGCAGCTCTCCAGTTTTCAATTTCAGCAATGTGGTTGCTAGGGTCCAAATTACCCTAGCAACCATGCATTCATTTGAATAAGAGATTGGAATATGAGGGGGGGTCATTGACCCACATTTGAAAGCAGGAAAGAATCAGGAGAAGAAGGCAAATATTTAAAAAACGATAGAAAATAAATAATGAAGACCAATGGAAACGTTTCTTAGAATTATAATATACTAAGGGGCAGATTTACCAAAGGGCCAAAGTGAAAATTCAAATGAAAGAAATTTGGATTTCGAGCTATTTTTTGTGTAATTCGACTACATAATAGTCCACATTAGATTTGAATTTGTACTCTCTCTTTAAAAATTCAGCTTCGACCATTCGTCATTTAAAACCTGCCGAATTGCTGTTTTAGCCTATGGTGGACCTCCTAGAACCTATTGGAATTCAATTGGTGGACTTTGAAAAATCGACTTTTTTTTTTTTTTTTATTTTTTTTTTTTAGAAAAAACTTCTAATCGAATACAATGTTACTTTGATTCGTACGATTCGAATTTGAAGGAAAACGGCCTATTCATCCGGAAAAAAAAAACTTCGATTTTTTTTAAAAAATACATTTCGGTTGTTAACTGTTAACGTAATGGTGAACCACCCCTTTAAAATAAACTTGCAATATAACGTAAAATATTCTATCAAATGGCTTTCGTTGTTATGGGCATAGAACGCAGCTTTGGTATTTAAACTATCTCTTGGACGATTGTGTGGTTATCTGGTTGCTAGGGTCCAATATCTGGTTATCTGGTTGCTAGGGTCCAATATCTAGTTGCTAGGGTCCAATATCTGCTTATCTGGTTACTAGGGTCCAAATCATGTAAACATTAGTGATGGGCGAATAAATTCACCAGGCAGGAATGCGCAGTGAATTTTCATGTTTCCCCGCCAGCGAATAAATTTGTGAAACTGCGGCGAAAATTCGCCAACTAAAAATACATTGCAACAAAAAAAAACTTGTCACACATCAGAATAGTCGCGCACATAAGATTGTCGTGCGTCAAAATTATTCGGACGCCCATAGACTTTATTGCATTTGGACAAAATAGTCGCGAGTATAAAAATTGTCAAAATTGTCTGACGCCCATTGTCTTCAATGCATTTCACAAATTTTTGGCACGCCCGTGGCGCTGCATCTGCATCCGACAATGCATTCACTTACCTTATTTGTTGCATGCATTTTTGCGAATCGCTTCGGATCGCACAGAAAACGCTCATGTAGTCCTACCCTAATGCATTTGGAGAAAAAAATCACCATAAGAAAAAACACCCATTGACTGTAAGGATGGTGGCAGATGGGGAGATTAGTCGCCCGGCGACAAATCTCCTCTACTGCAGGCAACTAATCTCCCGTACTGCCTTCCCGTCGGCAAGAAAACAAATCGCCAGTGGGATTGCTTTGGATTTCCGAAGTCGCCCAAAGTTGCTTCGCTGGCCTACTAATCTTCCCATCTGCCACCACCCTAATGCCATAGGACAAAAAAGTCGCCGTAAGAAAAATTGCATTTGGAGTGAGAAATTGTTTCGTGTGTAAAAATGTCCATTGACTTCTATTCGTTTCGTGAAACTTTTGCTGCTTCAAGAAATTCGCAGTTTTGCTAATTTTTCGGTGAAGTGAAATGGGACAGATTCGCTCATCACTACTTCCAATAAGGATTAATTGTATTTTAGTTGGGATCAAGTACAAGTTACTGTTGTATTATTACACAGAAAATGGAATTTTTTTTAAAATTTTGGATTATTTGGATAAAATTGAGTCTATTTGGCAAATTTACTAAAGGGCGAAGTGACTAAATGACGTCATTTCGGTACTTCGCAGATTTACTAAAGGCTGCTGGTGTAACTTCGCTAGCGAAGGAGATAGACTCTAACGGTACTTCGCTCCATATGCCTGGTGAATTTGCGCTCTGGCGAATGGACGTAACTACGCAAATTCACTAAGATGCGGATTTTACTGAACGTTACCTCTTGCGCCAGACTTGCCTTCTCCACCTCAAACCAGGCGAAGTGCAATAGAGTAGACTACTTTGCTGATCTGTCTGACTACTGTTACTTTGTATCAACAACCATCTGTCCTCAGCCTGCATCCTCCAAACCCTACAATTCCCTGCACATGTGATTTCAATAAGGAACGGAACATCATAGTGCAATGCATTGTGGGTTATGTAGTTCCTGCATGCTGTCTGTAAGTTGTGGAGTAGTTGTTACAATTTGTAACATCAGTGTTTAGTCCCTCCTTCCCTGCCAGGATTTCAAATGATGCAGAAAGAGAAGAACTGTTAAACAGCTGAATTTCAGCATAGAAAATGGCATTTATTCATACTTTTTGAAGAAACAGGTAACTGTGATGGGCATATTAGTGATTTCTGTGTTATGTGGCCTCTTTATCAAAAAGCCAGAGTTCACCTTCAAACAACTAGTTATTTTAAGATTGATCACCGGTGATAACAACTTTTTTTTCCAATTACTTTCTATTTTCTATGTGTGACCATTTTTCTAATTTTGAAGTGTAAAGTGTCATTTTTCTCCTTCTGCAGCAGCAGCTCTGGGAGGGGGGGTCACCGACCCTGTAAACTGTTCTAAATGGATACATTTAGATTTATCAAAGGTCAAAGATTTTCGAATTCAAAAAATTACAATTTCGAGCTATATTAGGGGATAATCTAATCTGATATTCAAATTAGAATTTGAATATCGAAATTTATCATGCACTTTAAAAATTCAACTTCGACCATTTGCCATTAGGGATTTGACCCGTTTCCAGGGCGATCCTGGCCCCTCCGCCGCCTGAGGCAGCAGCAGTTGCTGCTGCCCCCTCCTCCCCCAGAAATTCGCTCTTAAAGTACCAGGAGCCGCATTTTTGCTGCCCCTGGTACCTAGTGGGGCGCTGCCGCCTGAGGCGACGGTCTCAACTTGCTTCCTTGGCAAGCAACCCTGCCCGTTTCGTTTCGCCAAAAATCACCGCCAGTGAAATGTCACCGACGCCCATTAAAGTCTATGGGCGTCAAAATTTTGTTTGTTGCACGTCTCTCTCTTTTTTTTTTTTAACGCACACCGCCATACAAGTCTATGGGCGTCATTTCCGTGGCGAAAAAATTCACCCATCCCTATTTGCCATCTAAAATTGCTGTTTAAGCCTATGGGGGACCTCCTAGAACCTATTTGAAGTCAATTGGTGGACTTTGAAAAAAAATCCAAGTCTTTTTGGGGGAAAAACTTTGATTTAAATTCGATCGAATGTGCTATTACTTCGATTCCAATTTGGCCAAATATGGACCTATTCGATCAAAAACTGACCTATTGGGCCAAAAAAACCTTTTTTTTGCTGATCTGTTGTGCTCTTTGGAAATGCTATGCCTTCTAGCAAAACAGGCAAGTGATGAAGGCACTGCAAGTATTTTCCAAGTTTCAGGTTCAGTCTGTAAGATGTAGGACTCCTGAAGCCCATGATAAACCCGGACTTCGCACAAACACAATTCACTGACATGTCAGTATTGATAAACAAATAACTGTACAAGTATTTCACTGCAAATAATTCACCCTACAATATAAAATGTCATTCTGAACCAACAAGTGTATTTAGTTGTAATATTGGTGTGTAGGTGCATCTCAGGTCATTTTGCCTGGTCATGTGCTTTCAGAAAGAGCCAGCACTTTAGGATGCAACTGCTTTCTGGCAGGCTGTTGTTTCTACTACTCAATGTAACTGAATGTGTCTCAGTGGGACCTGGATTTTACTATTGAGTGTTGTTCTTAGATCTACCAGGCAGCTGTTATCTTGTGTTAGGGAGCTGCTATCTGGTTACCTTCCCATTGTTCTGTTGTTAGGCTGCTGGGGGGAAAGGGAGGGGGGTGATATCACTCCAACTTGCAGTACAGCGTAAAGAGTGACTGAAGTTTATCAGAGTACAAGTCACATGACTAGGGGCAGCTGTGAAACTGACAATATGTCTAGCCCCATGTCAGATTTCAAAATTAAATATAAACAAATCTGTTTGCTCTTTTGAAAAATTGAATTCTGCTGGAGCAGCACTATTAACTGATGCGTTTTTTCCCATGACCGTATCCCTATAAGTCAGTATCAGATTGGTGTCTGAGGCCCACTGGGGGTGCTGCGCCAGGGGCCCCCCACATCCTCTATCAGTGCAGGAGCCCATTTAGGCCCCAGGCCCTCCAGTCCAACTTGTGTCAGTGGGGCCACTAAAAATGGAAAATGAATAGGTAAAATGAGAAAAACTAAAGTTTGAGTTTCAATTGCCTTTAATTATAACTATTGATAGGTGAATAAATTCGCCTGGCACAAATTTGTGGCAAATTTCCGCGTTTCACCGCCAGCGAATAAATTCGTGAAAATTTGCCAGCCTCAATTTCCGATTTTACTGATTTTGTGTGAAAATGTCCGATCTTCGCGATTTTTTCGTGAAAATGATAGATTCTCATGATTTTTTCTTGAAAATGTTCGAATTTCACAAATCTTTAGTGAACTTTTTGATTTCACGATTTTTCCTCTAATTTTTCACAATTTCACGAATTTCGTGAATTTTTCGGCGAAACGGGAGAAATTCCCCTATCAGTAATTATAACTTCACAGGAAGAACATAGTCATGTGACAACCAGGAAATCAAATTCAGCTTTTCTCTAATTCTAGTGATGGGCGAATTTGGGCTGTTTAGATTCGCCGCAAAATTTGCACAAAAAAAAAAAAGACGTCTCGTTTTTGGACGCAGGTGCACAGTCACCAGCGAAAATGCGCAGGCGTCCATTTATTTTTGCAAATTTATTCGCTGCTGGCGAATCGTGGGAATTCACTGCGAATTCGCGCCTGCCGAATAAATTCGCCCATCACTATCCAATTCTTCTTCTCCTTTACACTGCATTTCGTTTTGTTTTCAGCCACCTCCTTCTAGTAATTCTCAAGTTGATGACAGCGCCCCAAACATTATTCTAACCATTTCATCGGCTCCAGTTTCCAAATGCCCTTAGCGAAGTCCCGAAAATAACAGTTACCGTTTTATTCTCCCTCCCCATCGGAGCTCATCGAGACAGCAGCTGTGTATAGGAGATCTATCCAATCTAAAACAATAGCTGCGCTAAACATTTTTTACCATAGAGAACCTTTCTGAAAGCTTAACTTAAAACAAAAGCCATATGTTTTTGGTTTCGCCCGTGCAGCGAGACGAGGTCCTTAAATACACTGGTGATATTGTCTGCGCTTTATGGAAACTTACTTTAGGTATTTGTTTTCCTAAAGGGGAGTGAAGGCTTTAACGGGACAAAAAAAATGATGATAAAAAGGCACTGAAAGAATGTTCTGCTCACGTTATTCTGCCAGATTTCTCTCTAGTATCCCGCCAATAAATCATTTCATGGACTAGAATCATTTACAGGGAATCAAGGGGAAGCAAAGAACCTGGTCATCTGAGACTTTAATCTTAAATGTAAATTTATTGACCGCTTTCACAGCTCAATAAAACAAGGGTTCTCCTGTTCTGCAAGATGTTTAGTTATAAAGCACATCACCTGTTTTTTCCCTGCCCCATTGGAGCAACCGTAGGGCTCTACCAGGAGCCAGTATTATCAGGAGACGCTTACTTTTAGGGTTTTGGGAGAGGACCTCAGAGTAACCCACACAAGCATGGGGAGAACATAAATTTTTTTTTGAAAATAATGCCCTGGCTGGTATTGAACTTAGTATATGAAAGACCACAGGAATAAAATATTTTAGTTAAAAGATATATCTTAATTAGCCAAATTTAAAAAAGTGTTCTTGCATCTCCATCTGCCCTACGCGTTTCGCACCCACAAGGGCACTTAATCCTGATAGCACATGATTAAGTGCCCTTGTGGGTGCATGAGGCAAAGGGCAGATGGAGATGCAAATATATATAAAGATATATATTTTTTAACTAAAATATTTTGGTCCTGTGGATCCGTTTGAGTGCCGGACAGCCCTGCTCTTCTTTCGAATACTCTGGTTTGCCGCTCCCTAAAGCTGGGGGTCTGGGACTGGTGCGCCCGGACCACATCTACTACTTGATGAGCTATCTACTTTATTTTCTGGGGCACCTTGTTTCTCCTACCATTGTGATTGAACTTACTAAGTTAGGAAGTTGTCAGGAGAAAGTAAGAGGCTGCTCTGATGTTCTTCTGCTTAGGAAAACAATTAGAAACCTTCTCAAATTTTTCCTAAGCAGAAGAACATCAGAGCAGCCTCTTTCTCCTGACAACTTCCTTGACTACTTGGTGGTCAGACTGGTCAGAAACTGCTTAGGAAAGATGTGAGAAAGGTTTCTTATTGTTTTCCTAAGCAGAAGAACATCCGAGCTGCCTCTTTCTTTCTCCTGACAACTTCCTTGACTACTTGGTGGTCAGACTGGTCAGAAACTGAGAAACTGACCATCAGGTGGCGCTGTTGGAACAAAATGCATTCATATTAACAGCACATGTATCCCTTAATTTCTTGGGGGGGGGGAAATAAAATAAATAGTGAATGTAAATTACAAAAGAGCTTAGAATAGCACCCTCATCAATTTTACATTCACTTATTTTAAAGGTTTACTTATCCTTTAATTCCGTGACTCTGCGGCCACCGTTTCAAGGCAGCCTTAGGTGAATAATTGATTTTACCCCCAGACAGATTAGAACCCGAAGGGAGTTTATTGGAGACGGCAAGGTTCTGCTCACTAAATTGCTCTATCCTGTTACCCATGAAGAAGTATTTATAACGTACATAAAGGAATTTCTCCAGAGAAGCAGAAAGAACAGATTTATGAACCAGATGTTCCCTCACATTTATACAGGTGTGGCTGACTCCACAAGAAGGAACCTTCCTTTATTTATGCAATTTTAAGTTACCTTATTTGGCTTTTTCTGTTCCACGTGTGGCGTAAAACATAGGATTTGGAAAAAAGTTTTTATAGTGCTTATAAAAAAGTTTTTTTTTTTAAATGTTGTGTAAAAGCAGTGAATATAATGAGGCTATTCAGTCCTTACCTCCCAACATTCAGGAAACGGAGAGTGGGACAAAAAAAATGACGCGCAGTGATTTTTTGACCACGCCCTTTTTGTGGCCACACCCCCTAATTACCATGTCCATTTTATAAAATTTGCCAGGTTATGAAAGTTTGAACACATTTCTGTAGTTTTGATGTTTTATTACACTTTTACTAATGAAGGTAAATTGCCCTTAATGCTGTGAGTCTTACTTCTCCCATAGGACAAAACTGTTACAAATGTAACTTAAGTTTCTATTCTGGGCTCTCTGCCAAGAGCCAATTAAGTTAGAAACATTAGATCTTTTTTGGCTGTTTGGTGCAAAGAAATCGGGACTTTCCAGTACAAACGAGGGACTGTGGGTTGAGCTGTCAAAATGCTACAAAGCGAATAACTTTCTTTAAAGGAGAACTAAAGCCTAAGATTCAAAGCTGTACAGGTATTGGATCCATTATTCGGAAACCCATAATCCAGAAAGATCAGAATTACAGAAAGGCTGGCTCCATTATAATCAAACTTTTACAAATGATTTCCCCTTTCTGTGTAATAATAAAACAGTCGCTTGTACTTGATCCCAACTAAGATCTAATTAATCCTTATTCAAGGCACAAGGATATGTATACTTGTATGTGCCCTTATGTGCAGAGGTGACTGGTTGGTTATCTCAATCATTTCTATGAAATTGTAATTTTATGTTACTCCCCTTCTGTAGATTTTGGCAGATTTTTATTCCCACCCTCCTTTGGCATTTCACAACTCTCCAATATTTATACTATTGGACGAAGCTTATTATTTTTGGAGGGATGACCAGGAACATAAAGTACACAGCACTTGCACCTTGGATTTGAGAAGTAGGAAATACAGGTATGGAATACGTTACCCAGAATGCTCAGGGCCTGGGGTAGAGTACTGCAGTGGGTCCGGTACCCGTGGGTTACCCGCAGAAACTTGCGGTACCCTGCGGGTTGTGGATAGATGTTCCGGATTTGGGTATAGACGCAGGTTGGTGGTTTTGCGGGTCGGGCCGCGGGTCTTCTCAATAGCGATATTTACTTCTTTTTTCTGGTCACGTCTACTTCCGATTAGGGATGCACCGAATCCACTTTTTTGGATTCGGCCGAACCCCCGAATCCTTTGCAAAAGATTCGGCCGAATACCGAACCGAATCCAAACCCTAATTTGCATATGCAAATTAGGGGTGGGAAGGGGAAAACATTTTTTACTTCCTTGTCACGTGATTTCCCTCCACGCCCCTAATTTACATATGCAAATTAGGATTTGGTTCGGCCAGGCAGAAGGATTCTGCCGAATCCGAATCCTGCTTAAAAAGGTAGAATCCTGGATCTGGTGCATCCCTACTTCCGATGACGTCACTTCCGGTTTACAATGACAGCACTTCCTAATTCTTGATGGTCAGCGGGTCGCGGGTCCGGGTTGCGGATAAGGTACTTGCGGGTTGGGTAGCGAGTCCAACCGGGTAAGAATGCGGGTTGCGGGTCCGGGTTGCGGATTGCAGGTTGCGGGTACAGGTCCTAAAAAATGGACCCGCGCAGGACTCTAGCCTGGGGTTTTCCGGATAATGGATGTTTCCGTAATTTAGATCTTGTTACCTTAAAGGTGGCCATAGACACACAGATCCTATCGTACGAATTGAGGATTTGTACGATTTTCGGAACGTGTGTGGCGTGTGCCGACATCTTTCGTCCGGCGGAGATCGGTCGTTTGGTCGATCTAACGGGTTTGATTTTGACCCGACCGATCCCACTGGAGCCCATTGCGCATCGTAATCTGATTGTTCGGCCATACGGCCAAACGTTCAGATTGCCCCCGATATAGCCATGTTTGTTAATGGCATATCGGGGGAAAGATCCGCTTGTTTGGCGATGTTGCCAAATGAGCGGATCTTTGCGTCTATGGCCACCTTAAGTCTACCAGAAAATCATGGTATGAAGATCCAAATTACGGAAAGATCCATTATCTGGAAAACCCCAGGTCCCGAGTGTTCTGGATAATAGGTCTGTATTAGTAAATGTGTGTGTATACATTAATGCATGTGATTATTAAATGCTAAGGCTCCGAAGATTGTTCTTGAAATGGTTTTGAAACTCGCCGTACTAAAAGGAGATATTTTTAAAAGCGGAATATGACTTAATATACAATGGAGGCAAAGCGGTTTTCTTTTGTTCAAGTCCAACATTAACTTAATCTCATAGTCACACACTTCCTGGGGAGAAGGAGTTTCCTCTGCTCCAGAGAAAAAGGGAGCGCCGCAAAGGCAGTTCGGGGAGAATTTCGCCCAGAAGAAGAGGCGATTTAGTCGCCAGGCGACAAAATCTCCCCCCGAATCCCCTAAATCTCTTTCATTAGACTCCTCAGCTCTCCAAAAATCCCCAGGCCAAGCTTCACTTCAAGCATATTTCCCATACAACTTTGCATTGCAGGATGTACAGCAACTGACAGCTGGATAAACTGACAGATAGACATATGTAAAATGACATCATTGCTTTTCAGCTTCCCGGAGGATACGCGTTACATAATACACAGTAGTTTCCGTACCCTGACATAATACCTTGTAGCTGAATGGTTACAAGATGATCTTAGAGATAATTGCCAGGTTTATGCTGTAACATCTGACATTGGTTTAGAAGCAGCATGTTTTAGGGGGCATATTTATCAAGGGTCGAATTTCGAATTGAAAAAACTTCCGAATTCGAATTCAAAAAGACCAACCGAAATTAAGTCTATGTTTTTTTTTTTTGGTCGAATAGGTCCGTATTCGGCCGACTGCGAATCGAATTAATATCGCATTCAACCAAATTCGATTCGAAATTTTCCCCCAAAAAAAAGAAGTCATTATTCAAAGTCCACCAATTGACTCCAAGTAGGTTCTAGGAGGTCCCCATAGGCTTAAACAGCAATTCGGCAGGTTTTAGATGGCGAATGGTCGAATTCTAATTTTTAAAGAGACCGTACATAATAAATTTCAGAATTCTAATTTTTGAATTCAAATCGAATTTGGAATATGCCCTAGTTGAGGTACACTAAAAAAAAAATTCACCTCGACCTTTGATAAGTTTGCCCCTAAATGTTTTTTAACTTAACAGAAACAATTAAATATTGGATAATGTGGTTTACTATGAACAATACCATTGAATTTCTCCCATTTCACTTTGCCATAAAATTAGCGAAATGGCGAAAAATTCACAAAACGCGAAGACAAGACAATTCTGACCAGCATTAAAGTCAATAGGCGCCTATTAATTGTCGCCGGTGTCAGACTTGTCACCGTAGAATTTTCGCGGGAATTTCCCAAATTTTTTGCCCACGGCGAAATGCAGAGATTCAGCGCGAATTCACCCATCAATACACAATACACTTGAAATACTAATCCTGTCCGTCATAAGGACTAGAGCCCGTCAACCCTATATTTAAAGTGGCGGTAAAGGAACAGTAACAACAAGAAATTAAAGTGTTTTAAAGGAATGACAATGTAATGTACTGCTGTGCTGCACTGGGAAAACTAATGTATTTGCATCAGAAACACTACTATAGTTTATATAAACAAGTTGCTGTGTAGCCATGGGGGCAGCCATTCAAGCACAGGATACACAGTAGAGAACAGATAAGTACTACTATAGTTTATATAAACAAGCTGCTGTGTAGCCATGGGGGCAGCCATTCAAGCACAGGATACACAGTAGATAACAGATAAGTACTACTATAGTTTATATAAACAAGCTGCTGTGTAGCCATGGGGGCAGCCATTCAAGCACAGGATACACAGTAGATAACAGATAAGTACTACTATAGTTTATATAAACAAGCTGCTGTGTAGCAATGGGGGCAGCCATTCAAGCGCAGGATACACAGTAGATAACAGATAAGTACTACTATAGTTTATATAAACAAGCTGCTGTGTAGCTATGGGGTCAGCCATTCAAGCACAGGATACACAGTAGATAACAGATAAGTACTACTATAGTTTATATAAACAAGCTTCTGTGTAGCCATGGGGGCAACCATTCAAGCACAGGATACACAGTAGATAACAGATAAGTACTACTATAGTTTATATAAACAAGCTGCTGTGTAGCCGTGGGGGCAACCATTCAAGCACAGGATACACAGTAGATAACAGATAAGTACTACTATAGTTTATATAAACAAGCTGCTGTGTAGCTATGGGGTCAGCCATTCAAGCACAGGATACACAGTAGATAACAGATAAGTACTACTATAGTTTATATAAATAAGCTGCTGTGTAGCCATGGGGGCAGCCATTCAAGCACAGGATACACAGTAGATAACAGATAAGTACTACTATAGTTTATATAAACAAGCTGCTGTGTAGCCGTGGGGGCAGCCATTCAAGCACAGGATACACAGTAGATAACAGATAAGTACTACTATAGTTTATATAAACAAGCTGCTGTGTAGCTATGGGGTCAGCCATTCAAGCACAGGATACACAGTAGATAACAGATAAGTACTACTATAGTTTATATAAACAAGCTTCTGTGTAGCCATGGGGGCAACCATTCAAGCACAGGATACACAGTAGATAACAGATAAGTACTACTATAGTTTATATAAACAAGCTGCTGTGTAGCCGTGGGGGCAGCCATTCAAGCACAGGATACACAGTAGATAACAGATACGTACTACTATAGTTTATATATATATACTGTATACAGTTTTATATCCCCTTATAGCTTTAGTTTCAGAACCACCCCTTTGCTGTGAGACATATGGTATAGAAACATTAATCCTGGAGTGGGGGCAAATGATTGCTTCATACATAAACTTTATATACTTTATGATTTAATCTGTACCTCCCTTTGTTTCCACTGTGAACGTTTCTTCATTCCACTTAGCGCCATTGGATCCCTACTTTAGCTCAGTAGCAGAGTTTATCTTTCTAATCCCAAATCTTTTCAAGCTACTGACTGGAATTTCATCCTGGCCCATAACTCAGTGTTACATTAAACCGATGGAATTTTAAATATGCATTTAATTGGGTGTTTTAAAGCTACGGCACCCGTTCAACTCGATTGCCACTCTTTAAAGGCTCTCAGGCTGATAACGCTGTGAAATGGTTTTTAGGCATTTTTCTCTATAAACCCTGAGGATCCAGAGAAGCAACATTCAGAAAGGCAATTTTGGCCACTTCTCATGGGCAAACAAACTGAACCTGAATCATGTTTTAGAGAGGAATCTTTCGTGCCTTGATAATGTGCCGATGTCTGATACGCATGGATGTTTATCAATGGTTCTGTGGAAGCAATTTTCCTTTTCCCTTCTTGTTTGATGGGCTCTCACAATAGTGTTTTGTTTTACTGGAGCCTTGCAATAAGTGTTAGGGCAGAGACACACGTGGAGATTTGCGGAAATTATTCACCAGGCGTAGAGTCCTGCAGCGGGTCGGGTTACCCGCAAAAACCTGCGGGACCCTGCTGGTTACGGGTAGAAGTTGCGGGTGTGGGTATAGACGCGGGTCGGCGGGTTTGTGGGTTTTCTCAATATCAATTTTTACTCCTTTTTTCTGATCACGTCTACTTCCGATGATGTCACTTCCGGTTTACAATGACCGCACTTCCTGATTCTTGATGGTCGCGGGTCCGGGTTGCAGATAAGGTACTTGCGGGTCGGGTAGCGGGTCCAAGCGGGTAAGAATACAGTTTGCGCATTGCAGCTTGCGGGTACGGGTTCCAAAAAATGGACCAGTGCAGGTCTCTAACCTGGTGACAAATCGCCTCTTCTTGGGGCGACTAATCTCCCCGAACTGCCGTCCCGCTGGCTAGAATCTAAGTCGTGTCGTCAGGGGCGTAACTATAGAGGAAGCAGACCCTGCGGTTGCAGGGGGGCCCAGGAGTGTAGGGGGCCCAGTGAGACCCTAATTAATGAGCAATTTTAATATATAAAATAGGCCAACTTATAAATATTTTGGGGCCCTAAATTGAATTTGCTATGGGGCCCAGTAACAACTAGTTATGCCACTGCGTATCGTATTTGCTTCCAGGTGTGTTTTCCTTTCTGTTTTGGGAAAATTATTCACCGTGACACCATTAATTCAGAAGCACAACATATTTCAACACCCGGCAGACCCTCCATTGAAAGGACTGTCTAACGTGCAGTTAATGGGGGTCTCTCTGCAGATGAAAAAACATGTTTAACCTTCTCGCTGTCAAAAGAACAGGCTCTGAAAATCATTACGGGCCCTCGGGGGACAAGTGAGACATCCGCTCTCTTATTTGAGTATCATTTGTCTTAATCAAACAGCTCTGTGTATAAGAAATGTGCCGTACAAAGACACAATGGATGTATTATCAGTGGCCCTTTACACTTTTGCTTAAGAGACGCAAAGAAAGAATAATACTTTTCCTGCAATTATTTTGCAATTACAGTAGATTCCGACACTAAGCAAAAGTATAGAATATCTGTGTAAGTACTTGTTTGCGTAAAGGATAAGTAAACCTTTAAAATAAGTGGATGTAAAATTGATGAGAGTGCTATTCTAAGCACTTTTGCCATTTACATTCATTATTTGTTTTCTTTTTATTCCAAGATATTAAGGGATACATGTGCTGTTAATATGAATGAATTTTGTTCCAACAGCACCACCTGCTGGTCAGTTTCTGACCAGTCTGACCACCAAGTAGTCAAGGAAGTTGTCAGGAGAAAGAAAGAGGCTGCTCTGATGTTCTTCTGCTTAGGAAAGATTTGAGAAAGGTTTCTAATTGTTTTTCTACTAATAATATTATCAAATAAACCACTGCCTCACCTTTTTGACCTGCTTGAACCTACCTCTTTCTCTCCAAACCATACAACCAACTTACAAAAGGAAATAATCCTTCCATATCAAGGTTATTCCACCTAAATATTGGTGGACTACCAAGACCAGATTTACATAGCAGGTGCCCTTCATCGCCCCTGTCCCCGCCCCTTTTTTATCATTGTGACCAGAGCAATGGGGATTGGCGCACGAGAAATTTAAAAATAATTGTATTTCCCGTGCATATCCGGTGTCTTTTAACCAATGTGGGTGTGGTTGGGCAGCAAGCTGCCCCATAAAACTGTCCCATCCTAGCCTTGGTGGCCTTTCCACAAATCTGGGCGTGTGGACTACAACTTCCACCATATTATTAATTTTAAAAGCACAATAGGAGGCAATACAGGTGGTGGTTAGTACTTAGTGCTCTGCCTCTTTCTTTCTCCTGACAACTTTCTTGACTACTTGGTGGTCAGACTGGTAAGAAAATGACCAGCAGGTGGCGCTGTTGGAACAAAATTCATTCATATTAACAGCACATGTATCCCATAATATCTTGGAATAAAAGGAAAATAAATAATGAATGTAAATGACAAAAGTGCTTAGAATAGCACTCGCATTCATTTTACATTCACTTATTTTAAAGGTTTACTTATCCTTTAATGGAAAGGCTAAAACTAAGTAAGCTTAATCAGATTGGTCTAAATAAATACAACAGTAAACCCTCAAAGTAATGCTGCTCTGAGTCCTCTGTCAAAAGAAACACCACATTTCTTTCCTTCTATTGTGTACTCATGGGCTTCTGTATCAGACTTCCTGTTTTCAGCTTAAACCTCCAGGGCTAGGGCTTGAGCATGCTCAGTTTGCTCCTCTCCCCCTCCCTCCTCCCCTCCCTGCTGTAATCTGAGCCCAGAGCTATGAGTGAGCAGGGAGAGACTCAGGCAGGAAGTGTTGTCACACTAAGCTAATATGGCAGCTGCTATCCTAAACAAACAGAGAGAGCTTCCACAGCTGTTATAGTAATAGTAGTTGACCAATGGGTTTCGGGACAAATTCGCCCAATACTAGGAACTACAGTGTTAAATAAAGCCAATATGCTGGTTTTGCTTCCATAAGGATTAATTATGTCTTAGTTTGGATCAATTACAAGGTTCTGTTGTATTATTACTGAGAAAAAGGAAATCATTTTTAAAAATTTGGATTATTTGGATAAAATGGTCCCTATGGGAGACGACCTTTCCTTAATTTGGAGCTTTCTGGATAACTGGGTTCCAGATAATGGATCCCATACCCGTATCTGATTTTTTTTTTTCGGACCCAAGACTACCCGTGAAAATTATGGTTTACTAGGGTTACTAGACCTTTTAATCTGTCTCCCCCTTAGAGTGCAAAGTAAGACAGAGGTTGCCAGTAACATACACCGGTGCCTAAAATAAGTTAAATTTACACGAGGGCCTGTATTCTGTTAAGAGGGGAAAAGTCCAGCTATGCACTGCTTAATGTAAACTATCTGACATTTAAATTATTCTAAACAGTATCCCGTGGCACCAAACTCAATGAACGGATACACTGGGCATAAATATACTTTACCATATTAGGCTACAGGGACAAGAGCCAAAACTCCATGGATGGAGCTACTGGGCCACTCGTGTTGCTTTCCAAGAAAAAAACACTGCGCCCGTTTGGTTGCTAATGATACATTACTAAATAAGCACAAGGGCCATCTGCAGGTGGATCTCTTGTTCTCATGAAATGTTTGTTATGCTATATGCAGACTTACAATTAATTATTTGGGTTGGCCTTGCCTATGTCTCTGACATGAGACTAAAACTGGAATTTTTCATGTGACATTGGTGTATGTATCATAGGGAAGCCAAGGCTGCCTAAGCACAAAGCATCATTTTTACCCATTTAATTGAATCCAATAGCTGCTACCTGCAAAATTTGTCCACGGCAGCTTGTATTCAGTCCTCCAAAAGGGGAGCAAATTAGGGCTTTTTGTGCAGGTTGCATTGCGTGGTGGCAACGGCATCACTTCCACACTAGCCCTCAACAATGGCATTAGCATGAGATTTGCAGCAAATCAATTGTCCCATAAGAGGAAACCTGGAATTATCCGTAGGCCTAGACTCTCAGTAATACATAGTAACATAGAAGTTAGGTTGAAAAATGAAACACACCCATCAAGTTATATACCTTATATACCTTATATATAAACTGCCTAACTGCCAGTTGATCCAGAGAAAGGTGAAAAACCACAAGCCTCTCCAATTTGCCTCAGAGGGAGAAAAAAATCCTTCCTGACTATAAGATGCAATGGGACCATCCACCCCATTTCTAGAGTTGAAAAAAGACAAAGTCCATCAAGTTCAACCCCTCTAAATGAACCCCAGCAATACACACACCCCTCAATACCTCTTTCTCTTCCCTAATCTATCCAGAATCTGCGAATGGTTGGCCCATTATGTCACCACCCTGCCCTTTTACACTGAGCATAAGTTGTAGTAACAGAGTACTTACCTGTACTTACCTCCGTGCCCTCCGTGCCCTATAGCAGGCAATAAGTCAAGGGTTGCTTTTCTATTGACAGCTTTGCAATTTGTACCCTGAGTAGGATTTTTTTATACAGGACAAGGTGCAGACCTCCGATTCATGTGCATTTTGAATAGGCATTAAGGGGCACACTTTTGCACTCTTTCACTTTGCGTATATTGTCCCTGTTCATATCCTATTGGGTATTAGATCAACAGCAGCACTGGGCACTAACACCCAATCCCTAATATAAATAACGTTCATAGTCGACATTCATTTCCTATTGGGTATTCGATCAACTGCAGCACTGGGCACTAACACCCAATCCCTAATATAAATAACTTTCATGGTCCCCATTCTTTTCCTATTGGGTATTTGATCAACAGCAGCACAGGGCACTAACACCCAATCCCAATATAAATAACGTTCATAGCCAACATTCATTTCCTATTGGGTATTCGATCAACTGCAGCACTGGGCACTAACACCAAATCCCTAATATAAATAACGTTCATGGTCCCCATTCATTTCCTATTGGGTATTCGATCAACAGCAGCACTGGGCACTAACACCCAATTCCTAATATAAATAACATTCATGGTCCCCATTCATTTCCTATTGGGTATTCCATCAACAGCAGCACAGGGCACTAACACCCAATTCCTAATATAAATAACGCTCATGGTCCCCATTCATTTCCTTTTGGGTATTAGAGCAACAGCAGCACAGGGCACTAACACCCAATCCCAATATAAATAACGTTCATGGTCCCCATTAATTTCCTATTGGGTATTCGATTAAATCCAAGACTCCCTGTACCACCTGTAAAAGGATAATGGGAGTTAATAAGTCCGACTCAAAGCAGTTCGGAGAATCAAGAACGCAGATACTCTTTATAAAGACAGGCTGCAAATGGCTGGAGGGCATCTTCTTTCATTGTAAAAAGGAATCTCAAAGTGCTTCGATGTGATTTATGTGTGCAGGAAAAAAAAATTATAATCTACTGAACATATATCATAACGCTGACAGCTGAGATTGATTTACTTTCCATATTGGCGAAGGCATTTGCTTAAAGTGTTTGTAGAGGAAAGAAGGGAAGACAATTTAGTACATTGCACACATGCATGGGAAAAAATAAGAAGTAATAATTTGTTGCAATATCTTTATGAAGCTAATATTATAGGGGGTTTCCTTCCATACTCCAAAAACTTTGCAGACCGTTGCTCCTGACCCTGGTGGTTGCATCAGTATGATGCAAAGATTTTTTTTTTTTTGCCAAACCCAATAACTTCTGTCTGGGACCCTCCATAGAAACGTTCTCTGTCTGTAAGTCATTCCGGCAGAGCTTCCAGGAATAATGTTTATACACGCACATTCATTACAGACATGCTTACTTTGTAAATGAGGCTTCAGTCACAGAAACGCAACTTTTGAAACCTGCCCAAAAAAAAATGAAAATGATGTCTAAAGGTTGCCATACACCGGGTCTCTCCCCGATATGCCCACATTGAGGTGGTCGATATCGGGCTGATCTGATCGTGGGTCCTAGTGCCCAATGATCAGATCAGAATGGAGGCCAAATGGATGGTTGGATCGCGTGACCGCATCAACAAAAAGATGTGTCCGCAATCCGACGGGATGTGTCTCCTCACTCAACCTCTATTCTCCTAGTCTCTTTTCTTTACATACTATAATCTATTATTCCATCTATTTAGTCTCTTTGTTCTCAAAGAAATAGGTAATGACCATGAAATAGGCCAAATGTTTAGCAGCATGAGGGGCCACTGACACCTGGGCCCACTGGGAGTTTTCCTGGTATCCCAGTGGGCCAGTCCGACACTTTTTCCTTTTTTCAGAGTGATAGGCTGCAAAAAATTTTTTTTTTTGGGGTAACCGGGTTCCCCCATACATTTTCTAATATATGGAACATAAACTATACAGTGGGCTCATGTGTAGGGCATTATAACAACTCTATTGTCTTTATTAAGGTTCCCTGGACTTGTGTAATGTAATGTATTTGCTGCAACATATACGTCCATTCAACTTTAAATTTCCCGGCGTATGCAAATTAGCCTGAGCGAAGACCTCTAACAAAGTTGCGCTAGGCAGAAATGAATGCTAGCGCATCTTCACTTTGATTTGCTTGCATTGCCCAAGAACGCTAGCGAAAATTCGCCAGCGCTTGGCGCCCTGGATGTTTAGTAAATTAGCGTTGTCTGAGCGAATTTTCACTCAGGCTGTGAAGCCGTCACTGGTGAATTTTCACCGCTTAGTAAATTTACCCCTTGGAGTTTTCGCCTTTCTCTGGATCAACTGGCAGGTTAAAATAGAGCAAAAGGTTGAACTTGATGGACGTGTGTCTTTTTTTTAAGCTAACTTACTATGTAAGGTAGGTGGTATATCCAGACTAAGTAACCACAGATGTACCTGTACCCACAGTGGGAAAGATGGGTGGAATAAAAAGCAGGTGGAACACACGAAAAGTGTAACATCTGATTCTTTGCCTAAGCAGATTAGGTGGGAGAAATTGTTTAAAAACATAGCTCATACCATTTGGATTCTACCATTAATAACCTTTTACTTTATTAACAAGAAAATAACTAAAAGGTGAAAAATGATTCAATAGAATATTTGTCTTTGAGGATAAGTAAACCTTTAAAATAAGTAAATTTAAAATTGCTATTCTAAGTCCTTTTTGTGATTTACATTCATTATTTATTTTCTTTTTATTCCAAGATATTAAGGGATACATGTGCTGTTAATATGAATTAATTTTGTTCCAACAGCGCCACCTGCTGGTCAGTTTCTGACCAGTCTGACCACCAAGTAGTCAAGGAAGTTGTCAGGAGAAAGAAAGAGGCTGCTCTGATGTTCTTCTGCTTAGGAAAGATTTGAGAAAGGTTTCTAATTGTTTTCCTAAGCAGAAGAACATCAGAGCAGCCTCTTTCTTTCTCCTGACAACTTCCTTGACTACTTGGTGATCAGACTGGTCAGAAACTGACCAGCAGGTGGCGCTGTTGGAACAAAATTAATTCATATTAACAGCACATATGTCCCTTAATATCTTGGGATAAAAACAAAACAAATAATGAATGTAAATGACAAAAGTGATTCGAATAGCACTCTCATCAATTTTACATTCACTTATTTTTAAGGTTTACTTATCCTTTAATAAAGAATCCTATGCCTGGGCAGGGATTATATCCATTCTATAGTTTGGCCCAGTATTTGCAAGGCTGGCAGCTAGTGACAATATAATATGAATTATCGTTGACTGTTATCAAACATCTGCTCTTGTGTGACATAACCTTTCACTAACTGCAACGGAACATCTTATTTTATTTTACCAATCCCTACAGGGTATACAATTTTTAATCTCAAGTGCTTATCTTGGAAAACCGCACATGGCTCATTCATTGTTCATTGCTGTTGTGCTAAAATAGTAATAGATCTAGTCTCAAAATGTTAAGTCATCTGGATAGTGTTCATGTTCTGTTAACTCAACAAATGTAACACCATTCATCCTTCCAAGAAATCCAACAGGGTCAAACTGAGTTTCTGGTCTGTTTTTTATTTGGGATAAAAAAAAATTAAAAAATGTTCCTTTTTTTAGGAACCAAACCTGGAAAACAAGATCAAAATTTGCCAAAAAATACACAAACGTGTTTGCTGGATGTGCCTGTTTGTTGAAAAATTATAACATTTTTCCCAGAGTCTATACTAAGGGTAAAATTTAGCCTCTTAAAGAACAAAATAAAACACTTTTTACAGTGCTGCAATATTAGGTTTTCAGACACAATAGAATTGTTTGGTCATAGTAACTCTTCTATCTAATGCCTCATATAAAAACCAAGAAGCCAAGCTGGCATGAGAGAGACAACTAAAACAAATTTTATTGAAAACCAGTTGCCTCAAGCTAAAGTCCTGCAGCAGGTCGGGTAACCGCGGGTTATCGGCAAAAAAAAGCGGGCACCCTGCTTTTAATATCGTCTATATTTAACTACTTTTTACAAAACTTGTTTCTTTCTCCGCTCACTTTTGATGAGATCATTTGGTTGGTGTAATGTTAAATATGATGAGAGTGCTATTCTAAGCACTTTTGTAATTTACATTCATAATTTATTTTCTTTTTATCCCAAGATATTAAGGGATACATGTGCCATTAATATGAATGAATTTTATTCCTACAGCGCCACCTGCTGGTCAGTTTCTGACCAGTCTGACCACCAAGTAGTCAAGGAAGTTGTCAGGACAAAGAAAGAAGCTGCTCTGATGTTCTTCTGCTTAGGAAAACAATTAGAAACCTTTCTCAAATCTTTCCTAAACAGAAGAACATCAGAGCAGCCTCTTTCTTTCTCCTGACAACTTCCTTGACTACTTGGTGGTCAGACTGGTCAGAAAATGACCAGCAGGTGGCGCTGTTGGAACAAAATTCATTCATATTAACAGCACATGTATCCCTTAATTTTTTTGGAATAAAAAGTAAAAAATAAATAATACATTTTAATGACAAAAGTGCTTAGAATAGCACTCTCATCAATTTTACATTCACTTATTTTAAAGGTTTACTCATCCTTTAATAAAGCATCCTATGCCTGGGCAGGGATTATATCCATTCTATAGCCAACTTTTTAGTACAAATTTTATTGAAAACCAGTTGCCTCAAGCTAGAATCCTGCAGTGGGGCGGGTACCCACGGGTTACCCACAAAAAAAGTGGGCATCCTGTGGAATGAGGGGAGGATTTTCAGGTGCGGGTATAGCCGTGGGTCTGCTGGTTGCGGGTCTCATCTAAATTTCTTATCTTATGTAATTTTGTCTATATTTTACGCCCTTAAAAATTTTTACAAAACTTGTTTCTGTCCCCGCCCACTTTTGATGACGTTTGATGGAGGTCGGCGGGTTGCGGATAAGGCAGTTGCTGGTTCAGGTCGGGTAGCAGATCATAGTGGGTAAATATGCGGGTTACGGTTCGTGTCGTGGGTTTGGGTCGGGTCCGGGTCTTAGAAATTGGTTCCACGCAAGCGATATAATGCAGAGATTTAACTTTGGCCTTTACAAGTGAATGCTTTTCTGTTGCTATAAGAATTGATGATACAAGTCCACAGCTTCAATCAAAGTCCATCCTTTTTGGTCAGAATGAGGATATTTCAAAGCAGAATACTTTATCCCATCCCCAGTCTGTTTATGAACCACACCTGGATGTATTTACAGCTCGGTACAGAAGTTCTAACACAGGGACAGGCAATGTTCGTTCTTCCAGCTGTCCTTGCATCTGGGACTTGTAGCTCTTCAACAGTGACCAGTTTCCGTTTTCAGACCTGTGTCGATGAATCTTAGAGAATGCACCGAACCAACATCTTGACATTAATGGTTACTGCTCCCCGGTGTTTGGAGCTTCTTCTGAGGAAGCTTCTTCCACCTGTCAGGTTTTCTCCCTGAACAACTGGGCTTCTGGGATCTGGTTGGGATTTTCATGTTCTCTGGTTCTAGGAAAACCAGAAGCCGTCCAGATGCAGCATTTCCTGAATCTTGGGCCCAACAATGTCCAAGTCCATTTAATTAGAAAATGTTTGCTAGGGTCAACCATAGGTTCCATGCAGGATGCTGCCACTTTGCACAGTGATTTGTCTAAGTTGGGAAACTGGGCAGCAAACTGGAAAATGAGGTTCAATGTTGATAAATGCAGGTTATGCACTTTGGCAAAAATAATATAAATGCAAGTTATACACGAAATGGCAATGTGTTGGGAGTTTCCTTAAATGAGAAGGATCTGGGGTCTTTGTAGATAACAAGTTGTCTAATTCTGGGCAGTGTCATTCTGTGGCTACTAAAGCAAATAAAGTTCTGTCTTGTATAAAAAAGGGCATTAACTCAAGGGATGAAAACATAATTTTGCCTCTTTATAGGTCCCTGGTGAGGCCTCATCTGGAGTATGGGGGCAGTTTTGGACTCCAGTCCTTAAGAGGGATATAAATGAGCTGGAGAGAGTGCAGAGACTAAGTGCAACTAAACTGGTTAGAGGGAGGGAAGAGTTAAATTATGAGGGGAGACTGACAAGGTTGGGGTTGTTTTCTCTGGAAAAAAGGTGCTTGCGAGGGGACATGATTAGACTTTACAAGTACATTAGAGGACATTATAGACAAATAGCAGGGGACCTTTTTACCCATAAAGTGGATCACCGTACCAGAGGCCACCCCTTCAGACTAGAATAAAAGAAGTTTCATTTAAAGGAACAGAGTAAGGGGGTTCTTCACAGTGAGGACAGTGAGGTTGGGGAATGCACTGCCGGGTGATGTTGTGATGCTGATTCAGTTAATGACTATAAGAGGGACTTGGATGATTTCTTGGACAGACATAAAATCAAAGGCTATTGTGATACTAAACTCTATAGTTAGTATAGATATGGGTATATAGAATTTATGTGAAAGTAGGGAGGGGTGTGTGTATGGATGCTGGGTTTTCATTTGGAGGGGTTGAACTTGATGGACTTTTTCTTTTTTCAACTCAATTTAACTATGTAACTATGTAACTACGTTGCAGTACAGCAATAAAGAATGACTGAAGTTTATCAGAGCACAAGTCACATGACTGGGGGCAGCTGGGAAACTGTCAATATGTCTAGCCCCCATGTCAGATTTCAAAATTAAATTTAAAAAAATCTGTTTGCTGTTTTGAGAAACAGATTACAGTGCAGAATTCTGGTGGAGCAGCACTAATAACTGATGTGTTTTGAATTTTTTTCCCATGACAGTATCCCTTTAAGAACACAAGATAAAAAACATTCCTGATAATATAGCTCATGCTTGTACTCGTTGCCCTTTCATCATATCACTGCTTTTGGAAATGCGCTGTGAATAACCCAAGGCATGGTGTCCCAAAGGTTGGAATTGCTGCCTTGCAATGGTGGGATCGCTTGCATCAAAACCGTTGCGCGTCAAAACCGTTGTGCGTCAACATTATTCGGACGTCCAATGACTTTAACGCCGGCATCAAAATTGACGTGAGCATCATAATTTACATGAATTGACGCGAGTGTCAAAATTTGAGTTTCGCAAATTTTGCGGTAAATTCGCAAATTTCGCGGCGAAGCAAAATGGGAGAAATTCGCCCATCACTAGCAGCCAGTGCACCATCTGCAAGGAGTTTTCTATGTCCCCTGTGGTTTCTTCTCACTCCTCAAAAACACACAGGCAACTAAATAGGCGACCGAAAAAACAAGTGTGTGTGAATGTGATGGGGACTTGTAAGCACCACTGGGGCAGGATCATATGTGAAATGTGTAAAATCTCTGTAAAGAACTATATAAATAAAGAAGAAGAATAAAAGCTTCTCTTATAGATAATTAAGATGATCCTAATAATTTGGAGAATCTGTATCCAGAATGCTCAGGACCTGGGGGGTTTCCAGATAGCGGATCTCTACGTAATTTGGATCTTCATACCTTAAGTCTACTAGAAAATCATGTAAACATTAAATAGACCTAATAACCTGGTTTTGCTTCCAATAAGGATTAGTTAAATCTTAGTTGGGATTCCGCTCCAAATTACAAAAAAGGTTGTCTCCCATAGACTGCATTATAATCAAATTATTTTTAAAATTGGTTTCCTTTTTCTCTGTAATAATAAAACAGTAGCGTGTACTTGATCCCAACTAAGATTTAATTATTTGAGACAAAACCATCTATTTAATGTTTATATGATTTTCTAGTAGACTTAAGGTATGAAGATCCAAATTATGGAAAGATCCGTTATCCGGAAAACCCCAGGTTTGGAACATTCTGGATAACAGGTCCCATACCTGTAGTTTTTAATTATTACAGAGAAAAAAGGAAATCTTTTTTTAAAAATGTGGATTATTTAATTATAATGGAGTGTATGGGAGATGACCTTTCTGGATAATGGATCCCAAACCTGTATAATGTTTTGCTATAACATATAGGATCAGATTTATCATGAGTCGAAGTGAAAATTCGAAGTAAAAAAATTTCGAGCTATTTCTGTGTACTTCGATTATTGAATTGGCCAGAATTTGACTATTCGAATATCGAAATCTATCATGTACTGTCTCTTTAAAACGTTGACTTTGACTGTTCGCCATCTAAAACCTGCCGAATTGCTGTTTTAGCCTATGGGGGACCTCCTAGAACCTGTTTGGAGTCAATTGGTGGACTTTGAAAAATCCAAGTTTTTTTGGGGAAAATCCTTCCATTCGAATTTGATCGAATGCGCTAAAACTTCGATTCGAGGGATTCGAATACAGCCTATTCACCCAAAGTTAAAAACTTCGATTTTTTTTAAAATAAATTTCGATTGGTCTTTTTTTTATTCAAATTTCGAAGTTATGGGACTTCAAAAAAACTCCCATTATTTTGAAATTCGACCTTTGATAAATCTGCCCCATAGTATTTAGTATACTATTTATACAGCCGGCATATAGTGATGGGCGAATTTATTCGCAAATTTGCCGGTGGCAATGTTTTTTAGGCTCTGCCAACAATTTTGATGCCAGCGTCAATTAAACAGACACCCATAGACTGTAATGTGCGTCAAATGTCGCCAGCGTCGTTACTGTCGCCGGCGTAAGTTTTGACGCTCACAAATTGATGCAGGTGTTAGAAATCGGGTTTTGCTAATTTTTTGCCCGTTTTGGGAATTTTGCAGGAAATTCAGGAATTTCGCCCATCACTACCAGCATGTATTTGTCATACATTCATATTCAAAGACCAATGGGATTGTCAGTGTCACTGTAATAAAAATATGGAGTTCAGCAGAAAAATAATAAAAGCCTATTGTATCAGACATTTCCCAACCGCCAGCAAAGAGCTAATATAAAGCATGATTTTATGTTCACATGAGCTAATATGTTTGTTTTATCCCAAGTCTCCACTTCTCCAATGAGACATTCTCAGAGGAACAGAGTTGTTGGATAAATATAAAATATTGGCTGTGTACAAGGGTTTTTTTTTTATTTTTTTCACACTGAAACAAGTAGACTTTACCAAGTTCGCTAAAACGACGACAGATGTGGTTACATGAAAACAATCAGTAAGATGCAATATTTACAGCATATATTCTAATGTAAAAAAAGCATCTAAAGTCTCTATAAACCATACACTTAGGGGCAGATTTATCAAAGGTCGAAGCGAAAATTCGAATTTAAAAAATTTGAATTTCCAGCTAATTTTTGTGTACTTCGACCAGGGAATAGTCAAAAAAATTTGACTTCGACCATTCGCCATCTAAAACCTGCCGAATTGCGGTTTTAGCCTATGGGGGACCCCCAAGAACCGGTTTGGAGCCAATTGGTGGACTTTGAAGTATTTTTAAAAAAACTTTGAATCGAATTCAATCGAATGCGCTGTTACTTCGATTCATACACACCTATTCGTTCGAAAACTGACCTATTTGGCCAAAAAAAAACCTTCAATCTCATTTTGGTTGGTCTTTTTGAATTAGAATTTCGAAGTTTTTCAAATGTTTTGTACAGAAAAAGAACTTTGTAATAAATTATTCCCTACTTGTGGGGCATGAGTACATCTGCTAGAGACGGCAATCCTATCCTGTGTACGTAATTTCATTGTCGGAATATGATACTGAGACTCTGCAACGTTCATCCTTTATCTTTGCCAGGTTTCAGTGGCATAAATGTACTTGCATTTTAATGTTTAAAGGATAAGTAAACCTTTAAAATTAGTGAATTTGAATTGATGAGAGAGCTATTCTAAGCACTTTTGTAACATTTATTATTTATTTTCTTTTTATTCCAAGATATTAAGGGATACATGAGCTGTTAATATGAATGAATTTTATTCCAACAGCGCCACCTGCTGGTCAGTTTCTGACCAGTCTGACCACCAAGTAGTCAAGGAAGTTGTCAGGAGAAAGAAAGAGGCTGCTCTGATGTTCTTCTGCTTAGGAAAACAATTAGAAACCTTTCTCAAATCTTTCCTAAGCAGAAGAACATCAGAGCAGCCTCTTTCTTTCTCCTGACAACTTCCTTGACTACTTGGTGGTCAGACTGGTCAGAAACTGACCAGCAGGTGGCGCTGTTGGAACAAAATTAATTCGACTAGGTGACAACTTTGCCTTGGCGTCTTCTTTGTCGCAAAAAAATTTGCAGGTGGTGAAGTGTGGAATTTCACTGCGAATCCATTCCTGACGAAAAAAATCATCACTACTTTTTACTAGTTACTAGTTTCACTTTGCTGAAAAATACACGATTTTCCTCACGAATAGGCGAAAAATTCACAAAAAATTCCTGAAACTCCTGAAATTCCTGCCCGAAAAGTCGCTTGCATCAATTTTGATGCCGGCGTTAAAGTCAATGGGTGTCTGAATAGTGTTGACGAGCTGCGGTTTTGACGCAATCGACTTTTCGAAAAACACGTGTCCGAAGTTTTTGGATGCCGACGAAATTTAGTGGGAGTCTCACGGAAATTCGCCGCAAAATCGCGCCAGCCGAATTTATTCGCCCATCACTACTTGTTACCATAACCATAACTTGTTTGCATCAAGTACAAGTGACTGTTTTATTATTGCAGAGAAAAGGGAAATCATTTGTCATAATTTGGATTATTTGATCGTTATGGGAGTCTATGGGAGACGGCCTTTACTTGTGATTACTTTATATTTTTTATATATTATATATATTAAATTATATATTCTTCTGTATTTCAAAATACAGAAGAGACGGCCATACAGAATGGGAGACGGCCATTACTTGTGATTACTTTATATTTTTTATATATTATATATATTAAATTATATATTCTTCTGTATTTCAAAAGATTTCTTTTCTTTCAATCCAAAATAAATACATTTCTTTTATTCCTTAGGACATATGTATTCTTTTTTTTTTTTTTTTACCCTATTCCCTATGTCTATACATGTTTCAGATTAAAATAATAATGGTACTTGAATACTATTTTTATTATTATACCAGTACTGTGATTGGACAGGGGGGAAATGCTGTCCTGGGAGATCATCTTTCAGCCTTTTGTATGGCCTTTTTGTTATCGTTATAACGCCAAGTATTCCTGGAATGCACTGCAGCCTTCTCTTGCAGCAAAGGGTTAAGCCTGGCAATATTTTTTTTGGAATTTCAGGCCAAGGAAGCAGAGGCTGGAGACTCAGCACAGGAAATAAAATTAAATGCAGCCAATGCATTCAACATCCCAGCTTTAAAGGAACCACTGACAGGACAGTTTAAACTAAACACTGGCAGGACACAAACGCTTTCCCTTTTGTGGTAGCGACTTCCATTTGGATTTTGGAGAAGTTGCGTGACTCTCCTTTTTTTTCTGGATGAAGAACAGATTTTAGGTTAATGCAGAGTGATTGGTTAAAAAAGGAATCGACAGATTAACATCACAGGTAGGACTGGAGAAATCTACCAGAATTCCAGAATATTCGCATAGAAAAAGAGGGTTTTAGAGGATTGTTTTAATTTACTGTTTGGACTTGGATTGCAGCAGCCGTGGTGTAGATGGTATAAAGCTACCGTGGAAGCATTTTGGGAATCCTACATATGAATCCCCACCGTGGGTCTTTGTTAGGAAGGCGCAAATTGGTTTCATGCGTCGGAGTTAGGGTTGCCGGTAAAAATAATGCTTGATGCCAATGTTATTAATAGGAAAAAAAGGCAAGAATATAGGAAGGCCGGTATTTTTTTCCAGAAAAGGTGGTAACCTTAGTCGGAGGACCTTATATTTCTGCTGTGTTTTTGTTTGAGAGCTTCTGTATCTGTAGTCTTACAGAGAGGCTGATATTCATTGCAGATTGTTTCTTTTTTTTTTTTTTTTATATATAAGATTATTTGCTTTGGCATTTAAGGGTTTCTCCACCTAAAAATGGCTCTTGCCGATCGAAGCAACTTTTAAAAATACATTTCAGTGGTTTTGACGTTATCTGTAAATGTCATTACAATTGGAAAGGATTATTGGGCTGACTGCTACTAGTCTCTGCACTCTTGGTTCTAATTCCTGAATCATTGTAGCAGAAGCAAACAGGGTCCGACTGGGCCATCGGGACACTGGGGAAAAACCCGGTGGGCCCCACAGGCCCAGACTTGATCATTGCCAGCTCTCCCCCAGGCTGTAGATCTCCCTCCCCTGATGCACTAATGGTACTTTAAATTTACATGTGCTCAGGCAAGGGGTGGGGCGGGTGCCGGCAGCCCTATAGGGGTGTGCGGGCGGCAAGGCGGGGTCCCCATGGGAGATGCGGGAGGCACAGCAGGGGCCCCATGGGGGATGTAGAGAATCATTTTAAAAATTTGGATTATTAGGGTAAAATAGAGGCTATGAGAGATGGCCATTCCGTAATTCAGAGCTTTCTGGATAATGGGTTTTAGTTAACCACACTTCAAGTATACTAGCTGCATTGTCATTGCACCCAGTCCACCAGGGTCAGATTGGAGCCTTGTGGGCCCCCAGGCAGTCGTCGGGGGCCCCCTTCTGACCTCCAAAGTCTAGCCCTGGCAGGCATGCATGATCTTAGCTGCAGCGCAGGTGTGGGTGTTTATGGGGCAGCCAGGGGAGCAAGTCTGGGCCAGCAGGGGCCCATTAGGGCTAGGGTTGCCACCTTTTAGTTCTGGCCCTACCGGTAGAGATACCTCCCTACTACTTCTAGTTGGCCTGTAGGATGTAGATATAGAAATATTACATAGAGAAAGGATTAGGTATATTAAAGTTTTTAGCTATAGCACTTGTCTTGGATACCCTGAATTGTTGCACTTAGCTGACTTTAAATAGCCAACTTTCATTTCTGGTTATAGTAAAGCATAGATCTAATGATCTGCAAATCTTCATTTCAGACCCAACTGTTGAAACACTCTATCATTTAACATGGATGATTTTGAGCGTCGCCGGGAGCTCAGGAGACAGAAGCGGGAGGAAATGCGTCAGGAAACGGAGAGGTAAAATGATGGATGACTTGGGGAAGGGTTGTCATGACTGAATAATTCCACGGCTGTTTCATTTGGAGGATTCCCATGTTTGGGAGCCAGGTCTTGCTATCTTCATTATCACACTCTGATGTTTTCAGCCATGTTGTATTTCCAAAAAAGGTTATAAATAATAGTTAGCTCTGGCTTTTGTATGTTGGTCCAAATAAGGCATGTAAAGAATGCAGCCAGGGCGAAAGAGAAAATACTATTTATAAACTGGTTGGTCCTAGTACGGCCACTTTCCTTCATATTTTCCTCGGAGGGAACAAAAAAAGGTGTTTGGAGTTTATATTTCTTTTTATATCACCGCAAATAAACTAGAGGTTGAGTGCTTAGGCCAATAATGTGTTTTTGATTTGCATTTTATAATTATGTGAATATAACAAAGGTGTCAATCCTGGAAGTGGAATTAAAGGAGGCGCAGGGAACACGTATTGGAAGATTAAATGTGTGTGAGCTCTGCAAAGCCATCACGTCCTAGGTGTGTTGCAGTTAACTCTTTGTATATGTGCTGGGGCCAATATAAAACTGTGTTCACTCGGGCACTCATTTTGTGATGATCTGGGTGTGACTTCCTGATCACCTGACAGGAAATAATGCTGTTCTGTAACAGGAAGCAGTGTGGGAGAAAAGTCATGCCTGTGTACATTTGTTGTGGGGGTGACCCCTGCACGTTTATTACGTCAGATATAACGTTTCAGGGGCGTGCCCCTTCATCTGACGAAGGGGCATGCCCCCGAAAAATTACATCTGACGTAATAAACGTGCAGGGGTCACCCCCGCTACACTTGCTATCGTGTGTCTCGTATCTTCCATGGATCTTCAAGTAGGAGAGGCGCCGACCTCAACTGGCTTAAGCTAAAGGAGAGGTGGGGAAAAGAGTACCAGTGGGAATTGTGTCCATTTGTTGGCTTACTGAACCTATCATATATGGGTGCCCTTGGTTTGTGTAAGAAAGATAAATATATAGGAAGGTTTTGACCCAGACAGCCCAGTATTTTAAAGGGCTGCCCGGGTCAAAACTTCCTGCCGGTTTTCCAAATAAGGAAACCGGGCAGGAATCCCCATGATTGGCACGGCGATTGGACAATCGATGATCACTGAATCATAGCCCCGCCCCTGTCATCATGTCCACTCCCATCTATGCCACGGCCCCGCCCCTCCATGTCACGGCTCTGCTCTGCCTGGTCTCCACCAGTTGGAAAGGTGGCAACCCTGAGGAAGGCTGGAATTTTCTTTCTAGAAAAGGTGTCAATCCTTACCTGAGGGACAAACTTTAGTTCTTAAAAGAGAACCATGTATTCAATACATTAAAGGAGAAGGAAGGGCTAAAAATAAGTAAGCTTTATCAGAAACCTCTGTCAAAATAAACACCACATTTCTTTCCTCCTATTGTGTATTTATGGGCTTCTGTATCAGACTTCCTGTTTTCAGCTTAAACCTCCAGGGCTAGGGCTTGAGCATGCTCAGTTTGCTCCTCTCTCCCTCTCCCCCTCCTTGCTCCCTTCTCTGCTGTAATCTGAGCCCAGAGCTATGATTGAGCAGGGAGAGACTCAGGCAGGAAGTGATGTCACACCAAGCTAAAATGGTAGCTGCTATCCTATTCAAACAGAGAAAGTTTCTAGAGCTGTTTACTCAGGTATGGTAAAGCATTTTGCAGAATAAATATAGTCTTATCGCTAGCACTATTGTGGCAAATTTATTGACAATAAACTGCTTTGGTAGCTTTCCTTCTCCTTTAAACGAGACATTTTGTGTTAAAACCAGGAAAGTTCCAGTGTATTTTAAATATAGAAGGAAAGTGCTTAAAAAAGTAATGTTTCAGGCTAATTTATTGAAAATTTCTGTAAAACCCTTACTAGTCCCACCCATCTGTTCCATTTCCCACTGCCTCCTTTCCCAGGCCGTGCAGTAGAGCTGGAGGCACTCGGGATGAACCAATCAGCAGCTAGGCTGATCTGATAGGGAACTGAAGCCTGTCTTTGCTTGTGTGACTGGAAGGCTATGATTGGCTGTCCCCCTCCTACTGTGCTTCTGGCAGGGACCGTTAGGACACGCCCACCTCTCATTTGAAACAGGGACTAGAGAACATCGAGCTCCAATAAAGGGGCTATTTTTAAAGATATTAATTTGTAGCACAATGTGAGACCAACACCAGATATTCTTCATAATTGCCTAAATTAGACTTTTTGTGTTTATCCTATATGTCTCCTTTAACAAAAACTAAACAGACATAAAATTTATGTCCTAATAACAGGCCTTTTCGGGGGAATTTGATCAAATTGGCATAAACTGTAATAGGCGTAAAGTAATTATTGCTCTTTTACATCTGTGTGAGTAAAATGCCCAGCCCTGTCCTATTGTCTGATGTAAACGATCAAGTAGAAGTGCCCTTAGTGTGTGCCTCATAAAGGATAAGTAAACCTTTAAAATAAGTGAATGTAAAATTGATGAGCGTGCTATTCTAAGCACTTTTGTCATTTACATTCATTATTTATTTTCTTTTGATTCCAAGATATTAAGGGATACATGTGCTGTTATTATGAATGAATTTTGTTCCAACAGCGCCACCTGCTGGTCAGTTTCTGACCAGTCTGACCACTAAATAGTCAAGGAATTTGTCAGGAGAAAGAAAGGGGCTGCTCTGATGTTCTTCTAATTAGGAAAACAATTAGAAACCTTTCTCAAATCTTTACTAAGCAGAAGAACATCAGCGCAGCCTCTTTCTTTCTCCTGACAACTTCCTTGACTACTTGGTGGTCAGACTGGTCAGAAACTGACCAGCAGGTGGCGCTGTTGCAACAAAATTCATTCATAATTACAGCACATGTATCCCTTAATATCTTGGAATAAAAAGAAAATAAATAATGAATGTAAATGACAAAAGTGCTTAGAATAGCACTCTCATCAATTTTACATTTATTTATTTTAAAGGTTTACTTATCCTATAAGAGCCAGAGGGTGGACTTTTTCAGTTTCCAGTACTAGGAAAATGACCCTCCAGTCTGATCTGTAAATCCACAAATCCCACTTAAAAACGTTCCTGGCATGTGCGTTGTGTTCTTCTGCATAGCCATCCAAATTCCTTTGCAGCTGTGGACAGAAATGCTTTTGTAAAAAAAATTCATTCTCTCTTTGGGGACATATTAAATAGAGCTCCGTGAAACCATTTGCAACATATGGACTGGAAGCTCAATGGCTGTTAACGTGCGTGCACTCTCGGTTTATGCTGAAAACGCATGTTCTTGGATGACGATGTTGATCGCATAAATCATTTTTATTTTAGGGCGAATAAAGCAGAAGCAGGGCAGTAGGCAGCCTATGGTAAACTCATGCATTTGTTAAAGAGAACAGAGATGTAAGCCAATGATAAGGCTTCAGAGGAAGCTGGATTGTTAAAAGGGAATTTTCACCTTTAAAGGATAAGTGAATGTAAAATTGATGAGAGTGCTATTCTAAGCACTTTTGAAGTTTACATTCATTATTTATTTTCTTTTTATTCCAAGATATTAAGGGATACATGTGCTGTTGATATAAATGAATTTTGTTCCAACAGCGCCACCTGCTGGTCAGTTTCTGAACAGTCTGACCACCAAGTAGTCAAGGAAGTTGTCAGGAGAAAGAAAGAGGCTGCTCTGATGTTCTTCTGTTTAGGAAAACAATTAGAAACCTTTCTCAAATCTTTCCTAAGCAGAAGAACATCAGAGCAGCCTCTTTCTTTCTCCTGACAACTTCCTTGACTACTTGGTGGTCAGACTGGTCAGAAACTGACCAGCAGGTGGCGCTATTGTGATTGTAAATTACAAAAGTGCTTAAGCTGGCCATAGATGCAAAGATCCGGTCATACGAATCATCTCCCGACCCGCCACTAACCATTCAGATCAAAGTGTTACCAGTCAGATTAGTTAAAGAACAGATCAGCCGATGTTCTACCCCTGACAGCAATCGTACGATATCTATATCCAACCAAAGCTAGTGACAGTCTCCCACTGAAAATCGTCCGATCGGCAATACACGCAGAGATATTATCGGCAGCCGACAGAAATTTTCTACCCTGTCCGATCGACCAAAGACTGATCTCCGTCGGACGAAAAATGCCGGGACTCTCCACACACGGTCCGTAAATCATACGAATCCTCGATTCATACGATCAGATCTTTGCGTCTATGGCCAGCTTTAGAAAAGCACTCTCATCAATTTTACATTCACTAATTTTAAAGCTTTATTTATCCTTTAAAAGGGTAATTTACCTTTTTAAAGCAACTTGCCCTTTTCTAAACCATATTCAAATGGGGTTTCCTTTTCATAATTTTAATTCATTGTTTTCTTCCTCTGCCTTTTTTTCACTTTTCAAATGAGACTTGCTGACCCCTCTGTGATTTTTTTTTTTTATTACTTGGAGTGATAATTTGGAGCATGTCAATGTCAGGTTAAGGAGCCTGTGCCATAGAACATCCCTTTGTAATCCTAACAAGCTATTACTCATATGTCTTAATAAGGAACTCCAGCGTTTGGTATCTGCTGTAAACATTAAGTATACAAGTTTCCCTTATATGGTTAAGCATGCAAGCTTGGGTTTCCTTTGTAGGCCACTCGTGCAGACAACAGACTCTTTCCCCTCAGCCTTTAAAATAAATGTTTGCCCATAAAACTGATGCTGGCTGCCTTTATTATGCCACAGAATTGCTTTAAGCGCTCTTCTGGATCTGCGTTACATAACAGATAAAAATAGGGCCCGGATAGGATGACTTTAGTTGGACGGCTCACTGGGATCAAGCTTGTCAGCAAAGCTCCCAACGGCACTTCATTCACTCTGTATCCCTAGAAATGATTGGGCTGGGAGACAAAGGATTTGCTTATATCATCTTGCACTGAACTGCTCATCTTTCTGCTGATATATTCTCTTAGTGAGCTGGAGGCACTAGAACTTGCCTGGAGTTGAACCAGGGACTTGCTGTTACTGTGCTTTCTGCGTTACTGTTACTCTATGCGAGCGGTTGCCAATCTGGCCACAGGGGATTTGTGTAAACCATTAGTCTGGCTATAAAACCCCATACTCTGCTCTTACTCATTGCCCAAGATAGGTCTATGTTCCATAGTTCCTTGGTGCTTTATCTTGTCTGATCCTGTTCATTGACCACTGCCTGAACTTGACTCTTGCTGTTCTGCTGCCTGTACCGACCTCTGCCTGTTCGTCGGCTATTCTATTGGATCTTGTTACTGTACCGCAAATCTTTTTGGTTTGATCTTGGCCTGTGACCTTGACTACGCTTCAGCTTCCTGATTTTGTCTGTCTGATATTGACCCGGCCCTTGACCATGCTCCTTGTTCCCCGTCCTTCCTATATACGTGGTGTTTCCCTTGCCTGCCCAGAGCTTCCCCCATGGTCCTCTCTAGGGATGGGCGAATTTGACCTGTTTCGTTTTGCCAAAAATTTGCCATCGGCGAAATGACGCCAAGCCCATTAAAGTCTATGGATTTTTTTCAATGTCATTTTTTTGCCATACAAGTCTATGGGTGTCATTTCCACGGCGAAACAAAGCGAAAAAATTTGCCCATCCCTACTCCTCGCACGTTAGGTCATGTTGGCATCTGAGTAGTGGAAGGCTCCTCCTGAAGCCAAAGGCGGCTGCTATAGGCAAGGGTTTGCTCTGGGTTTTAGGATACCATACGTTACAAGAATCCTACTTTAGTATCATCACATAAAGGCAGATTCTGAAATATGTTTTGTTTTCTAGTGTAAGCATTGTATTCTTAAAGGACAAGGAAAGTCTAAAATAGAATAAGGCTAGAAATGCTGTATTTTGTATACTAAACATAAACATGAACTTACTGCACCACAAGCCTAATCAAACAAATAATTTATGCTTTCAAAGTTGGCCACAGGGGGCTGTCATCTTGTAACTTTGTTAAACATCTTTGCCTGACCCTGACCCTGCACATGCTCAGTGTGGTCTGGGCTGCTTAGGGATTGTCATAAACAAAGCTGCTTGAGTTCTGCATGGCTGGTAAGTAAGGCAGGGGCTCCCCCTGCTGTTCATAAGTATGATTGTTTCCCTGCTCAGCAGTTAGGGACCGTCTGACAATTCCTATCCACAGCAGTAAAAGAAGGGAGAATATCACTGCATCAGTCAGTTTTCTTATAAAAACAGTACGCATTTTTTAATTAAATTATATTGGAAATAGGTTTCTTTTTCATTAAAGAAAGTAAAAATGGGTTTTTATTTTTTTGCCTTTCCTTGTCCTTTAAGGTAGTTGCATGGCAGTTGGTCCTATATCACTGAAGTGTGAGCCCAATGCTTTCCAATCTTACCTTCTGGAATCCGACTGTAAAGCAATGTCTTCATGGAGGAGCTTCTGGGTTTAGGAGGCCATTTGGTTTTTTCAGCCCTTTTTTTTGGGGGGGGAGGGGTTTCAAGTCCCAGCACTGTGGTTGAATATTTATCATAGAAAGATATAACACTGGCTATCAGTTGTCTTGCTAAGGTTCAAGCTACAGCAGAGATAATATTTACCCCGACTGGTCTTGACGTTGGGCACTAAGAAATTTTGTCGCGTGTCGAAATTTTTTTGACGCACGTCTTTTTTTTTTTTGACGCACACCGCCATACAAGTCTATGGGCGTCATTTCCGCGGCGAAACAAGGTGAAAAAATTTGCCCATCCCTAATAACTATTGGTACTGTATGAATAATTTTGCTCTAATCTTCAGAATGGGGCCCCTAACAGCTTATCTGACCTCCCTGGGGGGCAACGTTTGGGCACCCTTACTCTATTTCTATTGAAATAACATTAAATTGGCACTTTATCTGCAAGCAAATCCCTGATGATGCATTTGTATTAATCCTTCGTAGAGGGCTACATTTTGCTTGGAGCAGTACTGCTGTGCTGACCCAGTTTGTTTGACAACAGTCTCTTGGGGTCTGGATGTGTAGAAGGGTAAATGTTTTTACATGAAGAGCTTACTCTACATTAGGGTTAGTTCACACTAGGACTAGGCCTAAATCATAGTTGGGAGACAGAGCTATTTCTCTTTCCAGTTTATAATGCCCTGACAGTTTTGCAATTGGTCAGGGGTGTCAGATATGTGTAGTCACTATGTGCTCTTTCTCTTTGGATTCCACTTGCTGGAGGGGTTTTGGTACTGGAAAACCCAAAATGGAGTTAGGCCTCAGTAGGTGTAGAAAGCACAAGGACAGTCTAGGAGTGAGTGTCGGGTTATGGGTAATTAGCAAAGCATCCAGAGGCTCCAAAGAGGAGACCAGCATGAATAGTACCCTGCTAGTAGTAAGGCTAAGGGATCCAGCAAATTATTAGAACCATGGGCTCCCAAATTATCAAGAGGCCAAGCAGTGGCCAATTTTGTAAATAGCATTACAAGTGCAATGTCACACGCTTATGGATTGTACTGGGTATCAATATGAATATAGCTTTTTTCAGTTCTTTATATGCCCTTTAATATAAACATTTTTTATTTTGAGTTAACACTCCTATGTTAGAGATGACTGCCAGCTTTCCTTACCTGATCAACTCTGAAATGACACAGACCTTACCTTATCCAAATACAGATTTAAGTTTATTATAGGGATTAAAAAGAAAACAGTTATTTGATTTATCCAGGGTGACATATTGACATTTTTATGACATCATAATACTCCCATATGCCATCGAGCGCAGACACGGCCCGGTTGATTCAGGTTGGAATTTAGGAACTGTTCATATACCATTCGTTAAAGCCTTTTAGCGAACAATCCCCAGTGCCATTTACATTGTATCCATGAGCATTTCATCTCTTATTTAAATAGATTTTCTTATGGAGCGCAGTAGTCGCTGCATTTTTGGCCCGATTTCCTTCAATACTGTTATAGTTGGCTTCTGTGAAATAAAAGCATCATCGGCTTGTCTCCGCACGTATTTTAAAATCACCGCCTGGCTACAAATCAAAGCTAGCCTTGGGTGTTTATAGACAGGCAAAAGTACAGCATGTGCATTATCTTCTTTACTGGCCGCCACAATAGGCGATAATGAGCGTAACCCTTCCATTCTGGGCTGGAGGAGTGTGTTATTCTCTTCTCTCTTCTTTCTCTGCAGGGGCACAACTATAGAGGAAGCAGACCCTACGGCTGCAGGGGGGCCCCATAAAGCTCTACTTAAAGGATAAGTAAACCTTTAAAATAAGTGAATGCAAAATTGATGAGTGCTATTCTAAGCACTTTTGTCATTTGCATTTATTTTTTACTTTTTATTCCAAGATATTAAGGGATACATGTGCTGTAAATATGAATGAATTTTGTTCCAACAGCGCCACCTGCTGGTCAGTTTCTGACCAGTCTGACCACCAAGTAGTCAAGGAAGTTGTCAGGAGAAAGAAAGAGGCTGCTCTGATGTTCTTCTGCTTAGGAAAGATTTGAGAAAGGTCTCTAATTGTTTTCCTAAGCAGAAGAACATCAGAGCAGCCTCTTTCTTTCTCCTGACAACTTCCTTGACTACTTGGTGGTCAGACTGGTCAGAAACTGACCAGCAGGTGGCGCTGTTGGAACAAAATTAATTTATATGAACAGTAAATGTATCCCTTAATATCTTGGAATAAAAAGAAAATAAATAATAAATGTAAATTACAAAAGGGCTTACAATAACAGTCTCATCAATTCTACATTCACTTATTTTAATGGTTTACTCATCCTTTAATAATGTAGTATAATTACTGAATATCTCACTTTTTATATAATGTGTACAATTGAACACCATTGTCTTAGTACTTGCTCTCCTTTTTTTGCAGCCCACAGTCCTATTTTGACTACAATGCCACCCAAAACCCCTTGAAACTGTTCATCCCCTGTGTAAATGGAATTATATCATGGTTGACAACTCTGTACAGGAAATATACCGGTTGGAACATAAAATGGCCAGGGAGACTAAAATAAAGGGGCAGATTAGTGACCAGGGATAGAGACTGGACAGACCTGGGTGAAGACATGTTAAACTTGTGTTCAAGGGATTTGGGTGGGTTTGGTGAGAAACTGGATAGACCCTGGGAAATAACAAATATATTGGGCAAATGTTGCCATCCCTGGCATTAGTTGCTGCATTCAGATAGGTCACGCACAGACCAGACCAATAGGTAAAATATTAAAAAAATGTATTTAGATAAACATCTCATGTCTAACGCGTTTCGTGTTACTAGGACACTTAGTCATAGGCTTCCATAGGCATAAGCAGCCTATGACTAAGTGTCCTAGTGACACGAAATGTGTTAGGCGTGAGATGTTTATCTAAATAAAAAAATTTAATATTTTTACCTATTGGTCTGATCTTTGCGTGACCTATCCGAGTGTCTTGCTCCAACTTTGTTTACTTGTTCACCGTGACTTTGGTGAGTTGCTCCATTGGTGAAGCTTTACGCTTATACATGTATATTAGTGGCTGCATTACTGGCCAGGTGGCAGCCCTCGGTTATATGCTAATTAGCAGTCGAACGACTAATTTTATATCTGAATTACAACCGTAGGCACTGGAATTAAAAATTAGGTTACATTACGGAGATGTAAACCCTCAAAACAGATCAATGTACAATTGCTCGGAGCTCTCTTCTGAGCTCATAATTTTTTTTTCTAGTTTTCAAGATATTCGCTGTCTTTTCACCCTGCTGATATCATGAATTTCAAACAACAGCGCCACCTGCTGTTCATATCGACCAAATGGACTTAATCACAGTGCCACTAACCTAAAAGATTCAAAAGTCCCTAATTATACCCAGTGAAGTTGTTTCATTGTCTTTGTGGGTTTTTTCAATGACTCTTTCACTTTGAAACAAAGTAAATATTAGATTAAAATGGAATCCAGTTAAAGAGCGAAAACTTTTTTTTTTTTTTTTTTTAATACTCAGTCTATGATATACATAACATGATTTTGCGTGAGTACAGATTGGATATCTGGCCACAATCAGGCAATGAATAGCTGCTTTATGTGAAGGTACTGTGCCCTTTACAATAACAGTGGCCAAATTATTCTGCGCTCCCAGTGGAAACTTCATCGCCGATATTTAACTGTTTTTCTTGGGCAAAATCCTTCACAAAATGTGTTTAAAAAAAATGTTCCTAAGAGTGATTAGCTGTCACAAAATGTGAATTAATTGAAATTATGTGCAGTTTTGGAATCGGTTTAATTCCCAGCCTTTCTCTGTACACAATGAACACCATTGTCTTAGCACTTGCTGTCCTGTACCCCCTATTGTAATATATTAGGATTTAATAAATACCAAGGAGTTCCGGCCGAGTGCTTTTATACAGGTCGTGGAACTCTGAGGTTACTTCTAATATCTTCATATTTTCCAACAAGGAGTACTTTATTTATTATAATACACAAGTTTTAGTAAATCACTTAGAGCCATTTATAAGGATATCATTTACAGGATATATATATATATATATATCTAATAAATATAGATGTATAGATATATAGTTTTTAGCCAGTGGGGTCAGCTGTGTGGGGGATTTATTAACCTTTAAGTTCTCCACAGTTTAGCTCAGATTTAGTGTGAGCTGTGGAGTATAATATCTCATTTTTCTCCTTAAAGGGATACTGTCATGGGAAAACATGTTTTTTTCCCCAAAACGCATCATTTAACAGTGTTGCTCCAACAGACTTTTGCACTGAAATCTGCTTCTCAAAAGAGCAAACTTTTTATATATTTCATTTTGAAATGTGACATGGGGCTAGACATATTGTCAGTTGCCAGCTGCCCCCAGTCATGTGACTTGTGTTTTTGTAAACATCAGTCACTCTTTACTGCTGTACTGCAAGAGTGATATCACCCCCCAGCAGCCCATCAGCAGAACAATGTGAAGGTAACCAGACGACAACTCCCTGGTAGATATAAGAACAGCACTCAATATTAAAAATCCAGGTCCCACTGAGACACATTCAGTTACATTGAGTAGGAGAAACAACGGCCTGTCAGAAAGCAGTTCCATCCTAAAGTGCTGGCTCTTTCTGAAATCACATGACCAGGCAAAATTACCTGAGATGCACCTACACACCAATATTACATCTAAAAAAATACACTTGTTTTATATTGTAGAATTAATTATATGCAGTGTAAACAGTATAATAAAAATGAAGAATAAAATGTTATTTTTGGGTTTGCATGCCCTTTAAAGGGATCCTGTCATCGGAAAACATGTTTTTTTCAAAACGCATCAGTTAAAAGTTCAAAATGAATCAGTTAATAGTGCTGCTCCAGCAGAATTCTGCACTGAAATCCATTTCTCAAAAGAGCAAACAGATTTTTTTATATTCAATTTTGAAATCTGACATGGGGCTAGACATATTGTCAGTTTCCCAGCTGCCCCTGGTCATGTGACTTGTGCCTGCACTTTAGGATGGAACTGCTTTCTGGCAGGCTGCTGTTTTTCCTTCTCAATGTAACTGAATGTGTCTCAGTGGGACATGGGTCTTTACTATTGAGTGTTGTTCTTAGATCTACCAGGCAGCTGTTATCTTGTGTTAGGGAGCTGCTATCTGGTTACCTTCCCATTGTTCTTTTGGGGGGGAAAAGGGAGGGGGGTGATATCACTCCAACTTGCAGTACAGCAGTAAAGAGTGATTGAAGTTTATCAGAGCACAAGTCACATGACTTGGGGCAGCTGGGAAATTGACAATATGTCTAGCCCCATGTCAGATTTCAAAATTGAATATAAAAAAGTCTGTTTGCTCTTTTGAGAAACAGATTTCAGTGCAGAATTCTGCTGGAACAGCACTATTAACTGATTCATTTTGAAACAAAATTTTTTTTCCATGACAGTATCCCTTTAAGGAGCAGTGTTTATATCTCCTTTAAGGAGCATGACCTCGTTATCCATTTCATTCATTGTTCCAATAATGTTTTATGTCTCTTAGACAAGCATACATGCAGCTGTTTTTCATTTGTCTTTTTTTTCTTTATTGGTCTCCTCTCGTGCTCCCCTGCAGGGATTTGATGAGAATTTTATTGTTCAGATTTATAAAAATTAAAAATTGGTCCCTTGTCGTAAAAAAACCCGAGAATAATGGCAAAATATGTACAGCGTGCTTCAAAGAACATATGTCAGTTTCTGGAAAGTTGAGTTAAAAATGGCAAATTATGTTTTAAAGAATTTCTGTATGAGGTACGCTAGAAAGGTCAGACAACAGGCAGTTCAAGCTGGAGTTGACTGTGGGATTCTGTGCTTTGAGGAAACTTCCCAGGGTCCCTGGCCTTCACTCTTGACCATATTGATCGGATGCTTGAGTTGGAATCACAGGGACATCAGTTGAGTCCTGCCCTGGACAGATATTCCTGTATTTGAGACAAAATGAAAACAACCACCCAACCCACCAACACCATTGTTCTGAAGCTGAGATAGAGCAGTAGGGTCCACCCCAAGTCCTGCCACCAACCACACTCAGCGTTTCTGATGCCTGTTTTAGACTGTCAGGGACAATATTGTGACCTACTGTCTGTCACTTTCAACCATTCTGATGCCTGAGATGGAATGACCAGGACCATCCCAAGCATTTGCCTGAGACAGAATGGCAGGGACCACCATGAGTCCTGTTAATCACGGTTACTCTGATAAGATGATAGCTTCAGGGAAGCAAGGTTAAAATACATTCACCAATGTACAGTCTATAAGTCTGACATATTCTGCAACATTTTCCAGAAATTATACATTACATCAGCCAGTGGTGGGCAATGCCAACCGAGCGCCCCAGGCAACCCCAACGTCGCGTTCCACCCCTTGCGCACAAATGAGAACACCTATGCGCTAACAAGGACACATGTGCACAAATGAGCATGGACTGGCCATTTTGATCTCAGAGAGCAGCACCCGCTTAACCTTTTTTAGTGGCGGACTAGGGGTTGGTTGCTTAAGAGGTACATGCCTGGCACCCCCCCCCCAAGCTTTGCCCCCTAGGAACGTGCCTTTTCTGCCTATCCCTAGTTTCAGCCCTGACATCAGCCCCTGCCCAGTTGGAGCTTACAATCTAACTAAGATCCAAAAAATCCCATCCGCGACATTGCCAATTTACTAACAGATGTAGAAGACAATTTGCTAGCGAAAGAGACCGTAACTAGTGCAGGCGAATTTTCGCTCAGATGAATGATCGTCACTAAAGCGCAAATTTTACAGAACGTTCCCTCTTTCGCCAGAGTTTCCTTCACCACCTTAGACCTGGTGAACTGATAAGATGAAGCTACATCCTCCTCAATCTTGTGTCAGTGACATCATATCCTGTATGCCGGAAAGTCATAAAAGTTCTAAAAAAACACTGGTGCTTCTTAAAGCGAGATTGACTTCAAAAGTTCTGAATATTAAAGATTTTTGTGTTAAAAATTTTTTCAGAATCATTTGAGGGGCATGGCACATTTGTTTTAGGGTGGGCTCATGTCTAGGGCATTAGAGGATCTCTTTTTGTCTTTATTTTCCTTGGACATGTGTAATAATAAGTGGCCACTTCAAGCATTTGCACCAACATCTCTAATAAAGACGTCTATGTGACCTATATGTACTTGCCCTATACTAATTGACCTAAGCGTAAGAGTACTAACGAAGTTTTGCTAGGCAGAATTGAATGCTAGCAAATGTTCGCTAAGAAATGTTCATGTTCATTAGTGAATTAGTGTAGTGGTAACGAAGTGACGCAAAGTGTGGCGATGCGTTTGCTGTCGAAAATTCGCCCTTTAGTGAATTTGCCTCTATGTTTGATCAGGAACCCATTTACCTTCCTGAATGTTATGGGAATATCCAAGCCAAAGACATTCAAGCACAGGGAGAAATAATAATTCCCTGCAGATAGTGTTGTGGCTGGAAAGGAACCTAGCACAAAAATACACACAGACACACAATTTACCACTTGTGCATAACCAACCACCCATGTGTTTATACAGCTTTTGAATAGGTCACACATAATATAATTTACATACTATACCACCCAATGTTTGAGCCATACTCTGTTGCCAAATAAAAACCATACACACCCCATATCCACCTGAAACTCTACTAATTTTCTGGTTAGCCTAATTCTTTTTGGATTAAACCCACTTATTCCCAAACAGAATTTTTTTTATTTTCAACAATTTATTATTATTTTTTTTTACATTCAACAAATCTCTCTCGGAACCCTCAGCGATTGTACAGTCTCCTGGTAATACATTGCTTCTTCACACTCCGCAACAGTTCCGACTTCCTACTATATAGTGTTACATCTTCACATGAACGCTGTGTTCTTGGCCGGCACAAAGATGTTTAACCGCTCTACGCCAAGAGGTGGAGTCATTGCGGCTGCTGCGAGAGAAGGAAAACACCACTTATCTCGATTACTCACACAGCTTATTATTTGGTTCGGGTTTCTGTCAATGGGATTGTTTAATGGTTTTTTCCATTTTGTAGATGAGAAGGGTACTGTGACATTTTCAGCTCCTGTTGCATAAAAACCAGTGGAGCCTCTGAGACCTGGAGCTGAAAATGACACTATAAAAGGCAACAAAAATGAGCACGCACTCCTGAAGCCAACCGGTCTGGATAAAACTTGATTTTACTCCATATAGCTAAAACAACGTGTCCTGCCGCGTTTCTAGATGCCTATGATTACGTATCTCTAGATATGAAAAGCTTCAAGACACGTTGTTTCAGCTATATGGAGTAAAATCAAGTTTTATCCAGACCGGTTGGCTTCAGGAGTGGGTGCTCATTTTTGATGCTGTCTGTACCTCACCTTAAGCTACAGATTTGGGGCGCTGCACCCGAGCCACCGGAGTATATGTCTTACATATTCACTGCTGATGTATGTAGGTTGATAGGATGTGATAGACCTAGTGTTGCCACCCGGCCGGTAAAACACCAGCCAAGGCCGGGGCCGGTATTACAAATTTATCGGCAATGTAGCTGCCGGTAAATTTGAAATACACTTAAAGAAAGCCCGTGGCCTGCCCCCAGCCTGCTCCAAACTCACCTTTTTTCCTGGGCTTCTTGCCAAATGCGCGTGTTTGGCTCCACCCCCTTTGACGGCACAACCCGGCCAACCAATAGAGTGTCACGTCCCCACCCCCTTTAGCGTCACGGCCCGCCCTTTTAACCCCACCCCCTCCACCTGCCGGTGAAGATTATTTTAAAAGGTGGCAACCCTAGATAGACCTTGAGTTTTTACACCCCGGTCATTTTCTCACATCGGGTGAGCCTCATTTTGAAAATTTAGCCTTACGATTGGGATTGAGCCGCATTTCCAATTTTCTTGTATATAGTATAAAAGGGCCAATATCAATGCTCGTGCCCTGGTCTGGACTGAGAATCAAAATATGCTCTGACTTTTCAAGAACACAGAGGCCCAAACAGCCCACATAGAGGCCCAAAAAGCCTTCCACCAGCCCAATAAATAGTGACTGCCTATGGCATCTTACAGCAGCCGCTCTGGCATTTGCCAGAACCCACAGATTGCCAGTCCGGGTCTGCTCGTGCCTCCTCACCAATCCATCCCCCCAAAAAACAAAGTGTGATTACCCTATAAGGGAATGTTTTAGTGTTGCAATCAGGCAATCAAAATTTAAACTTACCCTGACCCTACAAGATTGCAATCATCTCCATTTACCTTTCCAAAGTGGTGTAGGCACATTATACTTGCAAACAGCCACTCTAATTTCAGAGCATAAGCACAAAGAGGAATAAATGATATAAAAGCACAGTTAGTTCAAATTATTCTTCCTAAGTTTTGAAATTAGCATAAAAATGCCACTTTGGCACATATAATACTAATTTGAATTGTATGTTTTGGCATGGCTAACCGTAGAAAGCTTTCCAATGGAGAACTAGTTGTTGGTCTGTATTTGAGGATGCTATGCCTTCCTAAATTTTAATTTTTCATTTATTGTTGTTTTTTACTTGCCTGCACTATAACTTCATCATTAAACAAGGTGCACAGGGTGCGGAGTGGTACAAGGGCTTTATGTACAAAACCCACCCATTAATTTATGTTTAGGCATCTGCTCAAGAGCAATAGGGAGAAAGCTTTGAAACAGCTTTGTCATATTATTGATTGTTTTGCAGTTTCATGTGACTTAAATAGCCCTTTGTTCTAAATGTCCTCAAAGCCTGGCACAGTGTTGGTTTTGTCATACTCAGCCTGAGGGGATCTATTAGAAAATAATGTTTTTAGAAGCCCAGAGTGTTGGCACTCAAACACAAGGCTGCTAAATGTTACCTGCAGAGAGGTTGCCTTGTTTTACCTGTAGCAAAGTCCCCTATATTGCTAAATTCCAGTGTGAAAAAATGTCAAGGCTAAAGGTGGCCATACGCAGGGAGATCTCTCCCCGATCTGCCCATATTGAGGTGGGCGACATTGGGCTGATCCTATCGTGGGCCCAACGATCAGATCAGAATGGAGACAATATGTGTGGTAGGATTGCTGGACCGCATCAATGAACAGATGCGTCCGCGATCCGACGGGATTTTTTACCCTGCCCGATCAACATCTGGCCCACTTTCAGCTAGATATCGATCGTGGAAGCCCGTCAGATGACTTGGTCTGTCTTCAGTTTTATCGCCCTGTGTATAGGGGCCTTTATGGCCACAGAGTACTCCATACTGTAGGTCGTCTTTCTCCACCATTCCTTCCTCAACACACTGCCTTGTTTATCACTGTCTACTCTAGTAAAGTAATATCTGGGGCGTTTGGCCTCATCACCTCCACAAACTACCTAAAGTCAGTGTCGGACTGGCCCGGTGGGCCCCGACCCTCGTGGGCCCCCGCCGGGCCAGACCACCTCAACCGCCGCATGCGCATGGCGGCGGTTGAGCGGCCGAACTCGGTGCGGCGCAGTAGGGGGGCGGGGGGCCCTGGACCAGCAGTCCCGGTGGGCCCCGGGCCCCCCAGTCCGACCCTGCCTAAAGTGAAGTTCAGAAATGACCACCCAACATCAACAACTCTGGACTGGGTAACCCATTGGAGAACCTGACCCCAAGTATATACCACACCAACCACAGCCGACCTGACCCACACCCTCTGGTGTGATATGCTTCACACAATTATAACCTAGAGGGATTGTTATGATTTTTATGGTGTAGTTTTTATTTCTAAATGACACTGTTTACACTGCAAATAAGTCACTCTACAATATAAAAATTCATTCCTGAACCAACAAGTGTATTTTTTTAGTTGTAATATTGGTGTGTAGGTGCATCTCAGGTCATTTTGCCTGGTCATGTGCTTTCAGAAAGAGCCAGCACTTTAGGATGGAACTGCTTTCTGGCAGGCTGTTGTTTCTCCTACTCAATGTAACTGAATGTGTCGCAGTGGGACCTGGATTTTACTATTGAGTGTTGTTCTTAGATCTACCAGGCAGCTGTTATCTTGTGTTAGGGAACTGCTATCTGGTTACCTTCCCATTGTTCTGTTGTTAGGCTGCTGGGGGGAAAGGGATGGGGGTGAGATCACTCCATCGTCCAGTACAGCAGTAAAGAGTGACCGAAGTTTATCAGAGCACAAGTCACATGACTTGGGGCAGCTGGAAAACTGACAATATATCTAGCCCCATGTCAGATTTCAAAATGAAATATAAAAATATCCGTTTGCTGTTTCAAGAAACGGATTTCAGTGCAGCATTCTGCTTGAGCAGCACTATTAACTGATGCATTGATGCAAAATAGTTTTTTCCCATAGCATTATCCCTTTAACTTGCATAGAAGCAGCCAGCAGCAATGGGATTAGACTAATCTCAGGCAACTAATCTCCCCGAATCTTTGCATGTGTCTCTGCCCTTAACATATGAAGATCCAAATTACCGAAAGATCCATTATCCAGAAAACCCCAGGTCCTGAGATTCTGGATAACAGGTCCCATACCTGTATATACTGAACAAAAACTATTATTGATTGGAAATACAAGCAGTTACAAAGAACTGGGCAAGGCTCTGTAGCAAGAGGACCACCAATTTATCATTTTAATATAATACACAAAAGCCATGAATATCTTGTAAATTATATCCTTATAAACGGTGAGTAGTGATGTCATCAGTTATAAACGGTGAGTAGTGATGTCATCAGTTATAAACGGTGAGTAGTGATGTCATTTCTGTCACATGACTCCCTGAAACTTGTGTATTATAATAAATAAAGTACCCCCTGTTGCAAAATATGAGGCTATTTGAAGTTACCTTGGAGTTCCATGACCTGTATAAAAGCTCTCGGCCTTTGGCCTCGTGTTTTCATATGGTCATGAAACTCCTCTGTAACTTATAAAATCCTTATATTTTACAAGAGGTGGTACTTTATTCACTATATAATACACAAAAGCCATGAATATCCTGTAAATTATATCCTTATAAATGGTGAGTTCTGATGTCATCAGTTATCAATGGTGAGTTCTGAAGTCATCAGTTATAAACGGTGAGTAGTGATGTCATCATTTATAAATGGTGAGTAGTGATGTCATTTCTGTCACATGACTCACTGAAACTTGTGTATTATAATAAATAAAGTCCCCCTTGTTGCAAATTATGAGAATATTAGAAGAGTTCCTTCGGCCTCGTGTTTTTATATGGCCATGAAACAATTATATCCTTATAATTTACAAGAGGGGGTACTTTATTCTCTATATATTTTTAGAAGTCCTAATGGTTCAATTCTCACATGCTGTGATATAAATAGCCCTGAGAACTTTTTTTTTTTTAAAAGATAATAGAACCTCCACTATCTGACTCAATAATTCACAGCTGAAGTCAGCTTAGAGTACACACATTCCTGCAATAGGAGGGCATTTCATGGAGCTTTTCTGAGACAAAGAACAAAGAGGCCTCTACTCCAGTGATTACGGTAAAGAGGGGAGACAAAAAAAAAAAAAACACACGCTTGAGATCATGTGATAAAAAGTGGTGGGTCATTTTGACAGGCAGTAGTTTGGGGCAGTCGTCATGGCTGATGGTCAGCTGCATGTATAGTTGTGTGGAGTATCATGCACCATTTTTAGGTTCCTACAAGGATTATGTCTCATTCCCTTCTTCTCCTCTGAGCCGAACACTTGGCAAGAGAATCACATACACAGAAGCAGCAGACATGCTCAGCAGATCTCAATACCTCGTCAACCTTTCCAAGTGAGTTTTTCTTTACTGCTGGAAGCTGTAGGCTTGGCTCTATAGAGTCTGTCTATACTAAGGGGGATTATAGAGGGTTAGTCTAGAGTGATGGTTATTCAGCAGCTTGATTAGTCCGTAAATATCCGCGATTTTAGCTGTATGCCGTGTGTTTTTATGTTTGCAGAGGGCATACCTCCAGCTACACCTAGGAGTAAAGCTTCTATATGTCTATAAATGTATCAGTCCATAACTATATACACATTTAACTACTGTCTTACTTACTGGAGAGAAATTTGGGTTATCACGGAGGAGTGGTGAAAAGGCAGTACATGTCCCAGAATGCTCGGGACCTGGGGTTTTCCGAATAACGGATCTTTCCGTAATTTGGATCGTCAAAAAAAAAAAAAATCATGTAAAACTTTAAATAAAGCCAATAGGCTGGTTTTGCTTCCAATAAGGATTAATTATATCTTAGTTGGGATCTAGTACAAGCGACTGTTTTATTATTACAGAGAAAAAGGAAATACTTTTTGTATTAAAAAAAAAAAATTGGATTGTTTGATTATAATGGAATCTATGGGAGACTTTCCGTAATTCGGAGCTTTCTGGATAACGGGTTTCCGGATAACGGATCCCAAATTTTTAAACCTACTGTTTTCTAGATGCACAAAGAGTTGGGGGATATTTTGGGTTGCTTGAAAGTTATGGGGGGAGCCATGGGTAAATACTATGAGTCTGAAATGGGTTGTAGTAGGCATTATATGTTAAAGGAGAACTAAACCATAAAGTTGAATATGAGTAAAAATGGCATATTTTATATAGTGAACTTATTGCACGAGGCTAAAGTTTGAGCTTGTCAATAGGAGCAATGATCCAGGACTTCAAACTTGTCACAGGGGGTCACCATCTTGGAAAGTGTCTGTGACACTCACATGCTCAGTGGGCTCTGATTGGCTGTTGAGAAGCTAAGCTTAGGGCTCGTCACTAATTATCCAGCAGAAAATGATCTTCCCTGGCTGTAATATAAGCTGATGCTACAGGTTTGCTGATTATTCAATTCTGATGCTAATTGCACTGGTTTCTGTGCTGCCATGTAGTAATTATGTGTATTAATTACTAATCAGCCTTATATTGTGACATTTCTATTCTATGTGTACTGTATATTGTGAGTGGGTCCCTAAGCTCAGTAAGTGACAGCAGCACAGAGCATGTGCAGTGAATCAGCAGAAAAGAAGATGGGGAGCTACTGGGGCATCTTTGGAGACACAGATCTTTACTGCTAAAGGGCTGTGGTTGCCTTGGGCTGGTACAGAAGCACAAAACATCATGTACAACATTTTTAGCTACTTCTTTAGTTAGGGTTTAGTTCTCCTTAAGAGCATGCCATGGGCTACCAATGGAGAATATCACTGGCTGTGACATGTGGGATTAGGCTTTAGGTCAGTAATTTGGTGCCCATGCCCCACTTCATAGCCAACACTTTTTCAAGGCCACCCTTAGCAAGGTTACAGATATATGAAATTCACACTGATCATCCCAAGAAAATTTACAAGAGCAAAGAACAGTCCTGCAGTTTGTCAACCTCTGTCTTAGGCTGTGACAATAGAATGCTCTGTTCCAGCTGGGGCGTTAACATCGGTTTATAGTGAGATTCTGCCAAAAATGGCAGACGTGTAAAGCGCAGTGCCATTGTCCCATATCTGTTCCATTGTTGGGATCATGACATCACTTAAGCTGTTATGACATCACCACGGTTATTAAGCAGCTGTAGTTGGTGCAGGTCTTCTATACGCAGCTGCGCTTCCATGCTGCTACAATTGCTACCCTTTCTATGTGCTTTCTCCTTGCCCTCTGTATTTGTGATTTACTTATCAGATACTGTTTAATTATTAGCCCGTGTGTGAGGCCACAGCGAGATAGCTGAGGTCAGAGCTAACATACCGTTCATTTGCTCACACTCTGGATTCCTCTCCTTTACAGATTGAGCCTTCTGTTTGCTGGCGCTAAGGCAGAAAGGAATTCTAAAACATAAAAAGAATTAATGTTGAAAACTAGGGAGGCACCGAATCCACTTTTTTGGATTCGGCCGAACCCCCGAATCCTTGGCGAAAGATTCGGCCGAATACGGAACCGATTCCTAATTTGCATATGCAAATTAGGGGTGGGAAGGGGAAAACATTTTTTACTTCCTTGTTTTGAGACAAAAAGTAACACAATTTACCTCCTCGCCCCTAATTTGCATATGCAAATTAGGATTCGGATTCTGTTCGGCCGAATCCTGCTGAAAAAGGCTGAATCCCGAACCGAATCCTTGATTTCGTGCATCCCTATTGAAAACAGGGCTGTAGGTATGGGAACTGTTATCCTGATTGCTTGGGACCTGGGTTTTTTTTTTTTTTTGGATAAGGGGTCTTTCTGTAATTGGGATCTCCATACTTTTAAGTCTTCTAAAAACAATATAATCATTAAATAAACCGAATAGGATTGTTTTGCTTTCAATATGGATCAAGTACAAGGTGCTGTTTTATTATTACAGAGAAAATAGCAATCATTTTTAAAATTCTGGATTATTTGATTATAATGGAGTCTATGGGAGACGGCCTTCCCGTAATTTGGAGCTTTCTGGATAATGGGTTTCTGGTAGGGATGCACCGAATCCAAGATTCGGTTAGGGATTCAGCCAGGATTTAGCCTTTTTCAGCAGGATTTGGATTCGGTTCATCCCTACCGGAAGTAACTTTATACAGGCATGGGATCCATTATCCGGAAACTAGGGATGTACTGAATCTATTATTTTGGATTCAGCCCAACCCCCGAATCCTTTGCGAGAGATTCGCCCAAATTCCGAACCGGTTCCTAATTTGAATATGCAAATTATGGGCGGAGGGAAATCGTGTGACTTTTTGTCACAAAACAAGGAACAAGTTTTCCCTTTCCCACCCCTAATTTGCATATGCAAATTAGGATTTGGTTCTGTATTTGGGCGGATCTCTCGCGAAGGATTCGGGGGTTGGGCCGAATCCAAAATAATTGATTCGGTGCATCCCTAGTTTCCGGATAATGGATCCCATGCCTGTATAAAGTTACTTCCGGTAGGGACAATAGAAATAATCTGGATTATTTGATTATAATGGAGTCTATGGGAGATTTCTGGATAATGGGTTTCCGGTAGGGATGCACCGAATCTGGGATTCGGTTTGGGATTCAGGCAGGATTTGGCCTTTTTCAGCAGGATTCGGCCGAATCCTTCCACCGGGCCGAACCAAATCTGAATTTGCATATGAAAATTATGGGTGGGAGGAAAATCACGTGACTTTTTGTCACAAAACAAGGAAGTAAAAAAAGTTTTCACCCTTCCCACCCCTAATTTGCATATGCAAATTAGGGTTAGTAATTTCCATTAGAAAACCACTCCTTATATACAAGTATGGGACCTGTTATCTGGACCTGCCTAAGGTTGTACATACGTCAATGGGAGAAGTCCCAAAGATATCCTGATCTGCGATGGATTTCGTGCAATAATCTGAAGATTTTGTGGTTTTCAGGCAAAAATCCAAAAAAATTGGCGTTTTCCAAAAATCTGTACGATCTGAATATTTCACAAGTTTTTTCCAGAAATTTTCTGCATAATGTATTGATAAATAAGGAGAAACAACAGGTGCGGATATGGTCGGAGTATATTTCAGAAAATAATGAGATCAGTTCGGATTTTGATAAATAACCCCGCCCTTAGTGCTTTTGCATTTGTGTTTAGGGCTGTAATAAATGAGCCATACATAGTAGTTAAGGGAAATGAGTGGATAGAATGTTTGGGATTAAATCATAGAAGACACCTGGCAGCAAAAAGGAGTAGTTGAACTTGGCACCTCTCTCACTGAACAGCTCTAAAACAGGAAAGCTCCAGTGAGCTTTGCCTCCTGTCCCAAGGCGAGGGTCAGAGATTGATGCCACTTTTCTAACCATTAGGGCAGAGACACACGGTCAGACTAATCTCCCCGAATTGCTGGCGGGATGGCAATCAGAGAGCTTAGTTTTACGAAGTCGCCCCAAGTTTCAGGAAATTCGCTGCGACACTATGCCTGCCATATTTATTCGCCCATCGCTAATTATTTTATATTGAAAGAAGATGTTTGTATCAGAGGACATGGGTGCAGTGGAGGCCCTGTTGATTAATATCACTTTAATGCCATATATAATATGACCACCAAATCCTTACAAAACTGTCAGTAGGAGTCACATTCTTAGCTGAAATCCATTGTGCTGTAGTTCTCTCTGCCACAGGGTTACCATCACTCAAATAATTGTGATAGCAATTTTACTACCATTCTCTTTATTCTCCTAAAAAGGAAATAAATTTGCTCGTCTGGTGATGTCCGTCGAATTGACCTTGGACAGTAGATAGGGTTGTTGATTGAAGAGGAGAAGGTGTGGTTTGGCAGGTAGCGCGCTGGTTTGCCTTTCTATTCCTATAACCATGACTGTTTTATGAGGAGAAAAACAAGAGATTTAAGAGGGCTGTTTATTAAAAGAGTGTTGCACAGTCAAGGGAGCTCAGCTGAATGAAAACATTTTATTCCCACAGGGTGCAATTTTATGGAATGCTGTAATTTCCAGTGGAACAAAGTGACTTGCAGTGGAAGAACTCTAGTTCTATTTAGAAAAGCAGCTCTCGCTCTCTCACTTCTCTCTCTTCTCTCTCTCTCTCCACTCAGCCTCTTTCTTTCTCCTGACAACTTCCTTGACTACTTGATGGTCAGACTGATCAGAAACTGACCAGCAGGTGGCGCTGTTGGAACAAAATTCATTCATATTAACAGCACATGTATCCCTTAATATCTTGGGATAAAAAGAAAATAAATAATGAATGTAAATTACAAAAGGGCTGAGACTAACACTCTCATCAGTTTTATATTCACTTATTTTACTTATCCTTTATAGCCAGTGATACCCAACTAATGTCTCATGAGTAACATGTTGCTCGCCAACCCCCTTGGATGTTGCTCTCAGTGGTCTTAAAGCAGGTGCTTATTTTTTAATTCCAGGCTTGGAGGTTGCCTAAATACCAGATATACTGCCAAACAGAGTCTCCTGTAGGCTGCTAGTCCATATAGGGGCTACCAAAAACCAATCATAGCTCTTATTTGGCACCCCAGGAAATTTTTCATGTATGTGTGACTCCCCAACATTTGAAAGTGGCTCACGGGTAAAAAAAAGGTTGGGGACCCCTGCTTAAAGCAATATTGCTCACAAAAATTTTGCAGGTGGTGAAGGATGGTAATTTTGCCGTGAATCCATGCCTGGCGAACTAATTGGCTCATTACTAGTTACAAGAGGCGGCTTTTTGCTTTTTGCGGCTAGCTTCTCACCGTGCCTCATGGCAGGAGCCGCACTGTTTTTGTAAAAAAATCTGTGATCCTTTCTACACAAAATGCTCCTGGAATACCTTCTAAATAAGATGTGTTATTGGTTAAGCTGAAAATTCCGGACGCTGGACTTTAATGCGCGTCAAATGTTGCCGGCATCAGAATTGTGGCCAGTGTAGTGAAGTTTTCCGTTTTACCAGTCAATGGGTGTCCGTTTACTTGTCGCTGGTGTTGGAATTGTAGCTGGCGTCAAAATTTAGGTTTCACGAATTTTCCGCCCGTTTTGCAAATTTCTCGGGAAATTCGCAAATGGGACAAATTCGCCCATCACTATTGGCCAAGTAACACATTCTTTTATAGCTATGTACACTTGAAACCTGCTACTTACATGACGCATTGGTGTTTGGCCCCCATATTTTTCCAGAGCAAAAAAAAAAAACTTTTTTTTTTCTGCTGAAATAATTCCAATAATGCCATTGGCGTTTCTTTCAGTGTTTTTGTCCCTAAGTTTTCACCTGTGCAAACAAACAAACAAACAATCAAAAAAAAAAAGAAAGGCAAAATTCTAGTGTGACATAGGGGAAATCAGTGGCGTAACTAAATATTAAAGGGATTCTGTCATAATTTTTATGATGTAGTTTTATTTGTAAATGACACTGTTTACTCTGCAAATAATTCATTCTACAATATAAAATTTCATTCCTGAACCAGCAAGTGTATTTAGTGGTAACATTGGTGTGTAGGTGCATCTCAGGTCATTTTGCCTGGTCATGTGATTTCAGAAAGAGCCAGCACTTTAGGATAGAACTGCTTTCTGGCAGGCTGTTGTTTCTCCTACTCAATGTAACTGAATGTGTCTCAGTGGGACCTGGATTTTACTATTGAGTGTTGTTCTTAGATCTACCAGGCAGCTGTTATTTTGTGTTAGGGAGCTGCTATCTGGTTACCTTCCCATTGTTCTGCTGGGGGGGAAAGGGAGGGGTTGATATCACTCCAACTTGCAGTACAGCAGTAAAGAATGACTGAAGTTTATCAGAGCACAAGCATACCTCCCAACATTTTGGAAGTAAAAAGAGGGACAAAAAAATTTTTTCCGCACATAGCGCAGCAATTTTTTTGACCACATCCCTTTCTGTGGCCACACCCCCTAATTACCATGTATGTTTTACAAAATTTGGCAGGTTATGAAAGTTTGAAAATATTTCTCCTTATCTAATCCGTGTTTTGGTGTCTCAAAATTGTTACAAAGTATCTTATTTGCACCTGTTACCTGTTCTGGGCTCTCTGCTAAAAGCCAATTAAGTGAGAAACTTTGTTTCTTTTTCTGGCTGTTCAGTGCAGAGAAAAGAGGGACGTTCCAGTACAAATGAGGAACTGCGGGTTGAGCTGTCAAAAGAGGGACTGTCCCTCCGAAAAAGGGACAGTTGGGAGGTATGCACAAGTCACATGACTGGGGGCACCTGGGAAACTGACAATATGTCTAGCCCCATGTCTGATTTCAAAATTAAAGTGGACCTGTCACCCAGACACACAAATCTGTATAATAAAAGTCCTTTTCAAATTAAACATGAAATCCAATTTCTATTTTTTATTAAAGCATTTGTGGCTGTTGTAAGCTCATTTAAAAATCTCAGCTGTCAATCAAATATTGTCTGCCCCGCCTCTATGCCTTAGGCATAGAAGCAGGGCAGACGGTTACTTTCACTTTCCATTCAGCACTTCCTAGATGTCACTGCTCTCCCCACATTCCCCCGTTCTCTTCACCATTTAATTGTGTAGCCAGTACAATCGGGTCCCCCATTCTGGTGCACAAACACGATTCTGAGATGATACAAGGCTTGCCTTAATAACAGTGTCCTCAAAATGGCTGCTGCCTGCTTGTTATAATTATGAATTCCCAGACGGAAGGAAACAAGATTCAAATAATTTATATAGTGTAATTAAAGTTCATTTTGCTTGACTAATGTGATAAAATAGGATTTTGAATAATTTTTTTGGGTGACGAGTCCCCTTTAAATCTGTTTGCTCTTTTGAGAACTGGATTTCAGTGCAGAATTCTGCTGGAGCAGCACTATTAACTGATGCGTTTTCAAATAAAAACATTTTTCCCATAACAGTATCCCTTTAATGGACCCCACAGCAAATAATTTTTCAGGCCGCCAAAATGAACAGTTTTACCAATATTTATTTAAATTCTATACGAATTGGGGCCTCGTGGTGCCCCTATACCACCTGGGCCCCCCTGATTGAAATATTTTGAATTTGCACCAGGCAATTAGCTCATCCCTAGTGCTAACTTATTTTTACATGAGTCTGTTGTACACATGACGGTGTATACAGTATCAGCCCCATGCAGTGACTTTGTTATCATCAGTGGGACACCACAGATTTAAATTGTTTACAAAAGCAATAAATTCACTTAAAGCCATTGTCAGGTTAATAATATTTATAAAAAAACTGACATTTATGACTAAATATTTATTACAGAGCCACTCAGGCACCAATAATGACTACAGCTGCTATTTTTAGTAGTTCATGATCTATTTAAAGTACAAGCTCCTATGGAATTTTTAGCGTTTATACTGTGGAAAAGCCACCCAAAGGGATGTCCCTGCTATCTCCTTGCACCTCTGTGTATATTTAATGCTACAGATTATAAAGCAGTGCATATAAACCATATGCATTTATTTGAGCAACGGCAGCAATGAGCAGGGAAAGAAATGGATTACAGGTTAGTTTGTTGATTGTGGGGTGCAGAATCCTGTCTTGCAGGATGTTTGGGTCAAGGAAAAATAACTCGCATGGGAGCGCAATGTGTTATTTCCTCTGTTTATAGAGGCGAGAGATAATCTGCATTCCAGTGATGGATCTGCTGCTCCAGTGTGCTAATTGGCACATTTACTCTTTAAAGGAGAAGGAAAGGCTAAAATTAAATAAACTTCATCAGAGAGGTCTATATAAAGACACCAGTAAACCCTCTGCTGCTCTGAGTCCTCTGTCAAAAAGAAACACCACATTTCTTTCCTTCTATTGTGTACTCATGGGATTCTGTATCAGATTTCCTGTTTTCATCTTAAACCTCCAGGGCTTGGGCTTGAGCATGCTCAGTTTGCTCCTCTCCCTATCCCCCAACTCCTCACCTCCCTGCTGTAATCCCAGAGCTATAAGTGAGCAGGGAGAGACTCAGGCAGGAAGTGATGTCACACCAAGCTAATATGGCAGCTGCTATCCTAAACAAACGGAGAGCTTCTAGAGCTGTTTATTCAGGTATGGCAAAGCATTCTGCAGAATAAATATAGTGATATAGCTTGCACTATTGTGGCTGATCTATTGACAATGAACTGCTTCGGTAGCTTTCCTTCTCCTTTAATAAAGCAAAATGCTTATTTAAATGAATTATGATGATGGATTTGGAAAACCTTTTTTTTCCTTCAGGCAAAATGATGTACAAATTATAATTCTGTCTGGGGTTAAAGGATTATAAAATTGCCCATAATGACTCGCCTCCTCCCTTTCATATGTCCTTTGTATTATATAATAATTAGCAAGCCTATTTAAACAACATAAAGGGTAAAACGTAAATAAATACTTTCATATTTTATAAAATAAAAACTTTCACTTTCCTTTTTTTTGATAAATACCACTGGGGACATAACTTTTCTATCTCTGTGCGTGGAAACTGCCTTATTGCTTGCTATCGCTGGAGAATTCTCTTTAACGATCTACAGACTAGCACCGCCAAGTAGAGTCCTGCGCGGGTCCATTTTTTGGGACCCGACCCGTACCCGCAAGCTTCAATCCGCAACTCGGACCCACAACCCGCATTCTTACCCGCTACCCGACCCTACCCGCAAGTACCTTATCCGCAACCCGGACCCGCAAACTGCTGACCATCAAGAATCAGGAAGTGCTGTAAACCGGAAGTGACGTCATCTGAAGTAGACTTGATCAGAAAAAAAGGAGTAAAACAGGAAGTGCTGTCATTGTAAACCGGAAGTGACGTCATCGGAAGTAGACATGACCAGAAGAAAGGAGTGAATATCGATATTGAGAAGACCCGCGGCCCGACCCGCAACCCGCAGAACCGCGGGTTTACCCGCACCTAGAACTTCTAAACACAACCTGCAGGGTACCGCAGGTTTTTGCGGGTAACCCGCGGGTACCCGACCCGCTGCAGGACTCTACCTCCAAGTAACTATATGAAATGTTCCTATTTCATCTGTATATCCACTAGTGATGTGCGGGCCGGCCCGATACCGCACATCACTAATATCCACCCCTTTTCTTCCTAAACTGTGGGACTGCCCACCCTAGGAGGAGTAGGGATGGGTGGGGGTCTAGAGCTGTGGTAGGGGCAGGCAGCTCAAACTGAAGGCTATGTAGGGTGAAATTTAGGGAGAATGGCAAATAGTTTTTCAAGAGACTCCTGAAAGCACTGCTTAAAGATTAGCTGGGGTGATATTTGGGGTGAAAATGTATTTGCTGTCCTAGATATTCTTGGACACTTGACTGAAATGCCTATATCTAGGGATGGGCAAATTTGGCCGTTTCGCCAAGAAATTCGCATCCGGTGAAATGTCGCAGACGCCCATTAAAGTCTATGGGCGTCAAAATAATTTTTGGACGAAACGAGGCCCATCCCTACCTATATCTGTCCCCTTGTTATGAGCTAATGGTGGTTTTAATGTCAAATGATGGACCTCCAAAAGGAGCTTCAGTTTATTCAGAGTCTGGCACTGGTTTATTTTGTAGACCTGTTCTTTTATCCTTTGAATGGCTTTCTGCCCCTCTCTATATTAATATATTAAAAACTTTAAAACTTTTCGTCAACCAGGTTGACCTATCAGAGAAACGATGACGATGATGAAGAAGCTGCAAGGGAACGCCGTCGCCGTGCTCGCCAAGAGAGACAAAGCTTGCAAAAGGATTATGTCGGAGATGGGACAGAAGTCAACTCTCAAAATAGGTATCAACCCCTAGCCGTATTCACTTATTTGACTGCAGAAAATAGGTAACTGTCGGGTTTTTGGAAGGGCAAAACTGTGTTTCTAAACTAGAATTTCCAGAAAGCTCAAAGCATGCCAGAAATTGTAGTCCATTAAGGAAAGCTTCTCAAAGCCACATGGGAAAAAAAATATGCAATTGTTTAGTTCTTCTACAGATAAGACATAGTGTGTTTATTGTTGTTTCCAAGACAATATGTTTTTTTTTTTTTTCAAATGTTTTGACGTGAACAAAAACAAGTTCCAGATATCGTGTTTGAGAGATTGTGTGTTTACTGGAGTAGAAAGCACTGGACACGCTTATTCCAAACATGCTTAGATATTTCCCTAAAGAACTTAAGTATTGCAACGATGGCTTCTGGCCAATGTCACACCTAGGGAAATTCTGTTTATAAGTTGAAGTATGTAAGAGACAAAGCAAATTTAAAGAAATTGCATATTTGTGTAATGCCCGGACAGGATCCAAAGAGCAATTATGGTGCATGAGACATTTTGGTCATCTTTACTGGAATCCCCATCATAGATCCAACTGTATTTCAAGAAGATGTTGAAATTAGGCATGATTGAATGACTTCTTGGCAAATGACCTGTATACCTTCATTGTTTGACCACACAGGACAATCAGTTCAAACAAATGGAGGTTTGCTCTTATAGACAACTTAAGTCAATGGGTGAACAAAATGTATTTGCATTTCTTGTTTTTCTTATATCAATATTGGTGTATTTTGGAATGAACATTGCCAAACAACCACAGGGGCTATCAAATAAATTATAGTTGCCCAGTAGAATTTAGTATTATAGCACAAAAATTACCATGATATAGTTCTTCCTTCTTTTTTGTCTACCGTCTTAATATTTCTATATTTTATTACATGGAAACAGCTTGAAGGCACTCGTGCACTAACATTATCTGAAATTGCTACTCTCTCAACAGTGTCACAACTGAGACCACTAGGACATCAACAAATACAAGCACTGATATTTCATTGGACGATGAAGCCGCTCTCTTGGAAAGACTGGCAAAGAGAGAAGAGAGGCGCCAGCAACGCCTGAAAGAAGCCTTGGAACGGCAGAAAGAGTTTGATCCAACAATAACAGATGAAACATTGTCCTCATCAAAGTACAACAGAAATGGACAACATGAAGTGGAGGAAAACCACATCTCCGCAAAAGAGGACGACTCTGTAACCCATCGATCCCAGTATGAAGTTGAGGAAACTGAAATAGTGACAACGTCCTACCAAAAGAATGACAGCAGGAAGGAAGTACAAGAGGAAGTGCAAACTGAAAAAACGGAGGAAAAGGAAGAAGAGCCAGTCGAGACACAACAAGAAAATCTCATTAAGAACAATCAGGTAGAAGTTACTTTTGAACTGAAAAGTTCAGACCATGAAGCTAGAGTAATAAATTTAGAAATAAGTGTGGACAGAGGTGAGTCAGAACTTAGGGAAGATGATGAGAGGAAAGCTGAAGAGAAAAGGATTGAGGAAGAAGCTAGAAGAGAAGCAGTGGAAAGGGAAAGGGCTGAGGCAGAGAGAAAATCAGCAGAAGAAAGGGAAAGGCTTGAGGCAGAGAGGTTAGCTACTGAGGAAAAGGAAAGACTTGAAGCAGAGAGAAAAGCTGCAGAAGAAGAAAGAGAAAGGTGTGAAGCAGAGGCAAAACGGGAAGCAGAACAAAGAGAAAAAGAGCAAGCTGAAGCAGAAGAGAGGGAAAGGCAGAGGCAGCAGGAAGAGAGTAAATTAGCAGAGGAAAGTGCAGAAGCTGAGAGGAAAGCACAAGAAGAAAGGGAAAGGGTATTGGCAGAGAAGAAAAAAGCAGAGGAAGAAAAATTAAGGCTGGAGGCAGAGCAAAGCAAAGCAGCAGAGGAGAAGAAAAAGGCAGAGGAGAAAAGGTTAGAGGAAGCAAGGGAAAGAAAAAAGGCAGAGGAGAAAAAGGCAGCAGAAGAAAGGGAACGGAAAAAGGCAGAGGAGAAAAAAGCTGCAGAGGAGAAAGACAGGAAAAAGGCAGAAGAAGAGAAGGCAAGGTTAGAGGCCAAAAAGAAAGAGGAAAAGCAAGACAAGAAGGACAAGACCCAACCTGCCTTCTTAAGGAAACAGGTACATTTTTACTGCACGCATCGCACCTGTGTTTTTGGGAAATGGAATGCAAGACAAAGTTTGCACATCACTTGGTTTTGTGTCTTGGTCTATCCCTGCTTCCTTCTTTTCATTCGATTATATATATATATTGGTTTCTGCTTGCAGGCTAAATTCACTGCTAACACTACACTCTGATTTCTATCTTCTAACTAGCCCTTGTAAATTAAAACTCTATCTGTATAATAGTGATGAGCGAATCTGTCCCGTTTCGTTTTGCTGAAAAATCTGAGAAACACGTTGAAGTCAATAGGTGGCAACATTTTATTACGCGCAAACAATTTTTTACGTGCGCAACCATTTTTCTCCCACTCCAAAAGCATTAAAATCAATGGGCGTTTTTGTTGTGGTGACTGTTTTGTCTCTGTGACTTTTTTGTGTAGGCGACAATTTTTTTTTTTGTCTTTTCGCGAAAAAAATTTGCAGATGAAAAATGTTGCCGCAAATCCATGCGTCCCAAAACATTCACTCATCACTACTGTATAGTAATAGTTGGAGTCAATCCTATAAGGAGCTTCCATGTTTTATAATGGAGGGATTATGCTACACTTGAATTGCTCCACCACCACTTTTGTACACTGCAGCCTATTCAGTGATTTCATTTAGTAGTAGCTGCCATATTTACTGCTTTATCAGAAGTTTCCATAATGCTATTAAGAAACATTTTTATTTAGATGTCAAGCGAAGTAATTATTCTATGGATCGTTAAGGGAAAACAAGGGGCACAATTTAGCAGCCAGCACTCATCAGTGTTGATGGAATGATCCTTGGCCAGTGCACTTACACTTTATGGGGCAAATTTACTTATGGTCGAATATCGAGGGTTAATTAACCCTCAATATTCGACTGCCGAATTGAAATCCTTCGAATATCGAAGTCGAAGGATTTAGCGCTATTCCTACGATCAAAGGAATAGTCGTTCGATCAAACGATTAAATCCTTCGAATTGAACGATTCGAAGGATTTTAATCCATCGATCAAAGGATTTTCCTTCGATCAGAAAATTATTAGGAAGCCTATGGGGACCTTCCCTAACATTGGTATCGGTAGGTTTTAGGTGGCGAACTAGGGGGTCGATGTATTTTTTAAAGAGACAGTACTTCGACTATCGAATAGTCGAACGATTTTTAGTTGGAATCGTTCGAATCGAAGGTCGAAGTAGCCCATTCGATGGCCGAAGTAGCCAGAAAAGTTTTTTTCCTCTATTCCTTCACTCGAGCTAAGTAAATGGACCCCTTTATATTTAAGAATGAAGAATTAAGAAATAACCTTTAATTTTAAAATATTTTCCTTAAAAATTGTAACCCCTTGAGCTGCCAAGAACAAATCGTTCTTAGTGTAGTCAGGGTCAGACTGGTGGGCCCGGGGCATACGCTCCCATATGTTCGTCAGTGGTCGCGGCAGGAAGAAAACCAGGCTGCCGATCTGGGCCGGCAGGGGGCACCGGGTTTTTTCCCGGTGTCCCGCCACCCCAGTCCGACCCGCGGTATAGCACTGGGTCTCCTAGAACCCAACAGAGTACTTGAAATTCATAGGCTTACTCTCAAAGCAATGAGATATAGACAGCGCCAATATTCTTTTATAGGCCCACTTTGGAGATATGGATAGACTGATAAGAATTCCCCTAGACTGGGATCCACTAGGTCCTTTGCCCACCTGTAGATCGTTTAGTATTTTGGTAGTCCAGTCCAACCCTTGTTCAACTTCTATTAATGTTCAACCCCTTAATGGCAATGGTATACTGAGTTTGTATGTTTTGCACCTAAGCATTTAGCAGCTTCACTAGCGGGAAAGAAGAACCACTTCCCACACTTGCCATTCAAAAATGCTGACCACTGCAAAAGAAAAGATGACTGAAGGCTTGCTGCTATGGCCTGCATTATATATTGGCAAACATAAGGCTTTGTTGTATTTGCTGTGTAGCATTGTGTGTAACAAATGGCACCCGTGAATGTGCTCATGTTCACTGTAAGGTGGGAGCTGCTGTGTGGTTGATCACATGATCACATACGTGTTGCACGCTTCCCTGTAGCCCGTCTACTAGAATCACATTTCAGCTTTAAACATGGAAAGGGAGAAGACAAAGAAGCAAAAGTGGATTCTAAAATGGACAAAATCACAGATGAGAAACCACGAGCAGGCTTCCGAAAAGAGGAGGTAAATGGAATGGAAGAGAGAGACGTAGATATATATATACCCAACAGTCATGCCATGTATGTGGATTCTGTGTCACTGAATCATTCATTGAGGCTTGTTCCAAATAATAGCAGTGTTCCTCATAATAATAGCTTGTTCCAAATAATAGCAGTGTTCCACATAATAATAGCTTGTTCCAAATAATAGCAGTGTTCCACATAATAATAGCTTGTTCCAAATAATAGCAGTGTTCCACATAATAATAGCTTGTTCCAAATAATAGCAGTGTTCCCCATAATAATAGCTTGTTCCAAATAATAGCAGTGTTCCACATAATAATAGCTTGTTCCAAATAATAGCAGTGTTCCCCATAATAATAGCTTGTTCCAAATAATAGCAGTGTTCCACATAATAATAGCTTGTTCCACATAATAGCAGTGTTCCCCATAATAATAGCTTGTTCCAAATAATAGCAGTGTTCCACATAATAATAGCTTGTTCCAAATAATAGCAGTGTTCCTCATAATAATAGCTTGTTCCAAATAATAGCAGTGTTCCCCATAATAATAGCTTGTTCCAAATAATAGCAGTGTTCCATATAATAATAGCTTGTTCCAAATAATAGCAGTGTTCCACATAATAATAGCTTGTTCCAAATAATAGCAGTGTTCCACATAATAATAGCTTGTTCCAAATAATAGCAGTGTTCCACATAATAATAGCTTGTTCCACATAATAGCAGTGTTCCCCATAATAATAGCTTGTTCCAAATAATAGCAGTGTTCCACATAATAATAGCTTGTTCCAAATAATAGCAGTGTTCCACATAATAATAGCTTGTTCCAAATAATAGCAGTGTTCCACATAATAATAGCTTGTTCCAAATAATAGCAGTGTTCCCCATAATAATAGCTTGTTCCTAATAATAGCAGTGTTCCATATAATAATAGCTTGTTCCAAATAATAGCAGTGTTCCACATAATAATAGCTTGTTCCAAATAATAGCAGTGTTCCACATAATAATAGCTTGTTCCAAATAATAGCAGTGTTCCACATAATAATAGCTTGTTCCAAATAATAGCAGTGTTCCACATAATAATAGCTTGTTCCAAATAATAGCAGTGTTCCTCATAATAATAGCTTGTTCCAAATAATAGCAGTGTTCCCCATAATACTATGCGAATTTCCAGCGAAACGGCGAAAAATTCACGAAACGGCACCGGCGTCTCTTTTTTGACGCCGCCGTCTGTTTTTTACACCAGCGTCGGTTTTTTTGGACGCCGGCGTAAATTCAAATTATTGGGGCGGTTTTGCAAATTTATTCGCCAGCAGCAAATCGTGCGAATTCGCAAGTGGTGAATAAATTCACCCATCACTATTAGTTTAATGATTCAAAGGAAAGCAAACATTTTTTTTTGCGTTTATACAGTGAATGTTTGAGCTTGTAAAGAATGCAGGGACTGCTATTTTTTGGAACAGCATAATATTCCCTTTTCTTCACTTTCTGTAAAGGAATAACACAAATGTTTTGATTTGGAAAAGAATGATTTGTAGCTTTATTCGCTTTTTTAAACACACCAATATTATTCTGAACACAGCTGAAGAGTCTGAAGAGCAGCGCACTCACCCCTAGAAAAAGGCAGAAAAGCCCAGGTTCTGCCACAAGAAGTAATATCAGCATAAAGAACACAGAGCACTCATCGGACTTAATTTATGCAGGGCCGGATTTACAAAACGGGCACCCCTAGGCCTGCTGTCAATCATCAGCCCGTCACCTCCCTTTTATTCGCTCAAATTTTCATCATTGGTACTGGAGCTATGAGGATTGGCGCACAGTTAATTTAAAAAACTATCGTATCTCCCGCGCATCCCCAGTATTTCTGAACCAATGTGGGTGTGGTTGGGCATCATGCCAATCCCTGAAATCCTGCTGCCCTAGGCCTGGGCCTTGGTGGCCTCTCCACAAATCCGGGCCTGAATTTATGTGCAAAACTTTTAAAGTCGACTTGCACCATTAACATTTTTCCACATAAATGAAGTCCCATGAGTGCTCTGTGTTCTTTGTGCTGATGCTTGATATATAATGTTTGCATGGAAAGGTGAAATTATTAACCAGAAAGCCTAAAACTTTGTTTATTTCTGAGAAGAGGGTTATTCAATAATATGGAGTATCGTAGCTTAAGTTCTTGCCTCTTAACATTTTAGTCCCAAAAACAGGATAAATTCTAACACATCCCAATCTGGCCATAACTCCACCCTTTTTCTGGACGAACCCCCATTCCTTTTATGATAAGTAAACCTTTAAAATAAGTGAATGTAAAATTGATGAGAGTGCTATTCTAAGAACTTTTGTAATGTACATTTATTATTTATTTTCTATTTATTCCAGGATATTAAGGGATACATGTGCTGTTAATATGAATGAATTTTGTTCCAACAGCGCCACCTGCTGGTCAGTTTCTGACCAGTCTGACCACCAAGTAGTCAAGGAAGTTGTCAGGAGAAAGAAAGAGGCTGCTCTGATGTTCTTCTGCTTATGAAAGATGAGAGAAACCTTTCTAATTGTTTGTTGGAACAAAATTCATTCATATTAACAGCACATATATCCCATAATATCTTGGAATAAAAAGAAAATAAATAATGAATGTAAATGACAAACGTGCTTAGAATAGCACTCTCATCACTTTTACATTCACTTATTTAATAGCTTACGTCTCATGAAAAAGGGGGCCGTAGAACTCCTTTGCCTTCATTTATGCTATTTTAGTTACCATGACCCAAAAAGATTGTGTCTTCTCTGTGGGCATTTCTGTCTGTTGTGAAACAACCTCCATTTCCAGCAGGCTTCTTTTGTGATGGTGGGGTAACATGGTGAAGAACAGTAAAGTAGCTCATATTACCAAAATGTTTATTGCATTTTATTAGGGATACACTGAATCCAGGTTTCCGTTCGGGATTCTGATTTTTCAGCAGGATTCAGGCAAATCTTTTTGCCCGGCCGAACCAAATCCAAATTCTAATTTGCATATGTAAATTAGGGGCAGGGAGGGAAATCACGTGGCTTTTTGTCACAAAACAAGGAATTAAAAAATGTTTTCCCCCTTCCCACCTTCGGGGGTTTGGCCGAATCCAAAATAGTGGATCCCTACATTTTATTATGTATAATTTAATAATAGTTCCTTGGTTAGTAATTATCTCTATATTCTAACTTTCTAATTACTCTCTTCCCCTTGCAATTGCTAACTTACATTTCAGTCCCTCCGATTCAATACTCTGTATTAACCAGAGATGTCCTGTAGAAATCATCTGCCTTAAAATCAACTTCCAACTAACATTATTGTTCTTTTCATACCAATAAACCTTAATATCTCTAGATACAAATTTTATCCATGTCTGCATTACATTTTATTAGAAACACAGAAAATGCTGCAATTGAGGTCTTATTTTAAGGGTAAGTATTCATCCTGGCAGAGCTTTTTTGACACTTGAAAAATAAATTCTCCAGCACTTGTACTGTTCGGTAGGAACATTAGTTTCTTAGCGTAGAGCACTGTGCTTAGTTCCTAGGCTGGCATACATAGCTGATATAAAAAGTATGTCGGTGGAGGGCACTCCAATGCAGTTGGTCAAAATGTAGTATTAATATATACAAAGTGCACAAACGGCCCAAAAGTATGCCCACGCAGAGTATCAAAATAGATACTATTTCGATATGCTGGGCTTGCATACTCAAAGAAAATAAAATATTCAAACACAAGGTTTGTGTCGTAAGCTTGGAATGCCCTTTGGAAAGTTAGACAGGTCCTAGGCCATTGGGCTGGAGATGGCCCTCCAAGCACTAAGACTTTTCCACAACTCTCTCTTGACCGTGTTCCTTTAAATGCAAGATAATGCTCCAGTATATACATGTATACTATATAGTTTTGTTAGATAATAGCACGATGACTAATGTAGCATCAGTAGGGATTATTCTCATCAGACAACCCTCTTGCATCTCTGATATGTTTCCTCTGCCATAATAACTATTCGTAGAAATGGCCACATAGTAAAATCTCAACAAGGAGGGTTATTTGGAGAAACATAGATCTCCACGACCAGCAAACAGGGATTTTTTTTTTGGCTGTCCCATCTCAGTCCCAACTACAATAATAGTTGGTAGCAATCTTCCTTCCCATTCTGTAGGTGACTTAGTGTCTTGTGTTTTTCCTAAAACTCTTGTAGGTTAAGGAAGAGAAAGCCAAAGGTCAAAAGGAAGATCTGAAGGCAAGCTGGGAACGGAAGAAAGACATTCCAGAGACCAAGGCACACAATGGAGAAAGTGGACATGAGCGTGCTCCCCAGAAGCTTAAACAGCTTGAGAAATTTGGGTAATAGACAATTATACAGCCAGGAAGATAAAAGGGTGCAGAACATAAAGCCTGTAGGACAGGGGTTTTCAGACTTTCCCAGCTCAAGCCTCTATTAGGTGTCCAAAATGTGGACATGACAAGGTTGCACATATGCTGTATGTAAATGTTTGGCACACCAGAGCAACCATAGTTTCAAAAATATTTAAGCCCAGGCCCGGATTTGTGGAAAGGCCACCTAGGCCGGCAGGATTTTAGGGGGGCGGCATGCTGCCCAACCACACCCACATTGGTTCAAAAACACTGGGTATCGTTTTTTACATTTCTGTTGCGCCAATCCCCATTGCTCCAGTCCAGATGATAAAAATTTGCACTAATAAAGGGGAGGGGACAGGGGCGTCGAACGGCAGTGGGCCTAGGGGTGCCCAATATGTAAATCCGGCCCTGTTTAAGCCACTAAATGTTCACCCAGGAACTTAGTCTATTTAAGTTTCTATTCCCTCTAATTCTAACCATAGGGGGGGCCTCTGCTCTAAGCCCCAGAGTTTGAGAACCTCTGCAGTAGGGAGTACCAGCATGGCTAAGGCTGTTCTGTGACTTATTCAACATAAAGTATTCACAATGGTTTACACTAGGTATACAGTATACTCTACATACAGGGAAATGACCATCCATAGCAAGACCCAGCTGGGGTAAAATGTGAAAAAGGAGAACTGACCTGACTCACATTGCTTTACATACAAGAAGAAATAACAGGTACAATACCCTTACATAAATTGCACCTAGTCATGTCATCCCAGCTATTTAACAGTAGACCCTGTGGCTGTTGGATCTAAGTGTATAGACGGCAAAGTAGTAGTCTTGACCAGTGCTCAGCTTCAGTAGATGTATGCCAAAGAAATAATCTTTCATGTGACATAGAGGCCCTATAAATATTAGGCATTTTTTACCTAGAGGCCAATGGGTACTGGTTCTAGATTTTCATGGAGGATTTCCTAATCTACCTCCCTTTATCCACCAATGTCTCTCTACCTCTGCAAGTGGCATTGTGAGATGCTCCCTCCTATTTTGTGGTGATTTGGCATTTTTTTGGCCATGATGGTTCCCATAAAAACCCAGTTGCACTTTCCAATTTCTGTAGTTACACCCTTGGCTCAGCCTTACATCTATTAATGTCTAGCTTAGCCACTTGCAAGTCAGTATAGTCATTACTATTGATTCTCAGTCCGACTCCCCACAGCTCTTCTAAAGATTTAGTCTACTGACTTCATCCTTCTCATTGGATCTGCCATATTTCATAATAAAAATAGAGTAAAAAAATAGTGGAACTTTTAATGCCACATTTAGTTTTGAAAGTTAAGCAAAGCAGCTGTTTGGTGAATATCTATCCTTAGAATTGAAGAAGAGTCTGGAAGTAACTTGTCATCTTTGACCCAAGAAAAGCTTGGGAAAAAATGTTTTCCTGTTTAGTCAGTAGGACATCCATTCTCTTGTCCGTAGAGCTTTTTTTCAGTCATTTTAAAGAATCCACTTGTTCCCATGTCATAAATATCCTAAATCTAATATCAGTTTACTTGATTGTTGCCAGCAGTCTCTGGTTTGAAAGTAGAAGTAGGCTATTTCTCACTTATTGATTGAAGGTTGGATATAGCGCTCTTCAAAATGTTGAACTGAGGCAGCGGAGTGACCTAAAGCAAACCTACTGTAGTTGTAAAGTAGGGAGAAGGGAAGAAATGGAAAATTGTTACTGAAAAACACATATATTGAGATTATTTTAAAGAAATCTGATGCTGATATTTCTAAACCAATGGCAGCATAACAATGGAGACCTACACAAATCCTGAGTAAGGTTACCAGATGCTGAAGGTGAAATCCAGTGACCGTGAAAGAGGTTTGCATGGCAGCGGAAAATTGGGTTTCAAACCACTCCCTCATTGGCCACTCCCTCTTCGGCCACACCCATGCACTGTCTCAGCCACAGGCCTTATTCCACGGTTATCTTTAAATATGTTATTTCCAAAAATGCTGCGATGTAATGTAATACAATGTTATAAATAGTAACCCACATGAAACAGTAATACAATGCAATTTAAGCAATATTTCCAAGGTTTGTTTCATCGTAACCACTAATTAAAAAATGTTCCACTGAAGCTTTTTGTGGAGCATTTTTTTTTTTTAAAAAAAGCAAATCTTAAAGGATATGTAAACCTTTAAAATAAGTGAATGTAAAATTGATGAAGGCGCTAATTCCTAAGCACTTTTGCAATGTACATTCATTATATATTTTTTCTTTTTATTCCAACATATTAAGGGATACGTGTGTTTTTAATATGAATGAATTTTGTTCCAACAGCACCACCTGCTGGTCAGTTTCTGATCAGTCTGACCAGCAAGTAGGAAAGATTTGTTAAAGGTTTCTAATTGTTTTCCTAAGCAGAAGAACATCAGAGCAGCCTCTTTCTTTCTCCTGACAACTTCCTTGACTACTTGGTGGTCAGACTGGTCAGAAACTGACCAGCAGGTGGCGCTGTTGGAACAAAATTCATTCATATTAACAGCACATGTATCCCTTAATATCTTGGAATAAAAAGAAAATTAAATTATGAATGTAATTACAAAAGAGTTAAGAATAGGACTTTCATCAATTTTATATTCACTTATTTTAAATGTTTACTGATCCTTTAATGCAAAAGCAATGAAACACTACTCAATAATAAGATCTATAAGCTGCAAATTGAACATAATTTCAATTCATGAAGATTCTCTGACTATTATCCTTAGTGGCACAAAATCTCATCCAACTCCTGACGAAACTGATTCAGTATCCAAAATTGAAGCGGATAAGAGACTGGATGATCTTCGTCGGCGCCGGGGGGAAACCGAGAGTGGAGAGTTTGATAAATTAAAACAGAAGCAACAGGAAGCCGCGGTGGAACTAGAAGAGTTGAAAAAAAAGCGTGAGGAACGCCGGAAGATAATGGAGGAAGAGGAGCAGAGAAAGAAACAGGAAGAGGCAGAGAGAAAAACTAAGGAAGAGGTATGTTTGCAAATGGGGTATAAAAAGATGTTTATTGGTTATTGATGGGTATCCTGAAGAACTTGCATTCTAAATGTACGGTGCTATTGATAAACTGCAGGGGAATACATTATTTTGGCTATGAAATGGGTCAAATGGTCAAGGTTCTCCCCATGGGGAGGTGGTATCAGTTTGGGAAGTTTACCAAATACCAAAGAATGCATGTGAGATTGCAGATCCAGAATTAGGAGGATCTGCTGCAAAGTTATCAGAATCTAACTATACTGCTGGTTATAGCAATTAGCGGAGGATATTGTATATGTGTGCTCGGGATGTTGAAGTTTTCACATCTTCTGTACAATGTCTTGGTGTTTGGCAGGCATCAGTCAAGAAGTTAAAGTTGGAAACAATCACAATCTGGCTTTTGACAGGGTTACAGAAACATTGTACTGCGTTCTGATATTCTTTGAAGATCAGGGTTCATTTTGTCCAACTTTGTTGAAATGTTGCTCAGATATGAATGACTTTGTAGCTAGACCCAACTGTCTGCAGTCTATAGGATGTTGGCAGATGCCACTCAACACTCTTCAGACAAAAATAGTGAATATATATTAATATACAATATAATATGCACATATAGAAGCTGTCCCTTTATTGAGGACATATGTGAAGCTGGAGGTCCAAGGAAATGTCCTGCATGACACCAAAATTCCCTAAAAATATAATCTTATAATATATAAGAAAATATGAGGGGCAATACATCTATTTAAAATACAAGGGAATGTGTGTATGATAATCAATAATGTATCTCCTGTTGTAAAAAATGATATTGCAAGTCACCTTGGAGTTCCATGACCTGTATTAAAGCTCTTGGTCGTCTGCCTTTTGCTTTTATATGGTTATGGAACTTCTCATGGACTTAAAATATCTTTATACACATATGGGACCTGTTATCCAGAATGCTTGGGACCTGGGGTTTCTGGATAATGAATATTTCTGTAATCAGGTTTCCAAATAACGGATCCCATACTTCATAATATATTTCAGTGTTCATTAATTCACTTTCCAGGTACCTTTTCTGCATGTACCCTACTGACACATACAGGGTCCTGAAAAAAATTTATGTTTTGGACCCCCAGATGCATGTCCCCCCCCCATTAGTACAAGATTTGTTGCATTTCTCTGTAAAATGAGCACTAAAGTGCATGGTTTTTGCATTGGGGTTAACATAAATAATCCTGTACTTTTCCCCCCATCATAGAGTCCTGCAGCGGGTTGGCTACCTGTAGGTTACCTGCAAAAAAAGTGGGTACCCTGCGGAATAGGGATGCACCGAATCCAGGATTCGGTTCGGGATTCGGCCTTTTTCAGTAGGATTCGGATTCGGCCGAATCCTTCTGCCCGGCCGATCCGAACCCTAATTTGCATATGCAAATTAGGGGCGGGGAGGGAAATTAAAACGTGACTTTTTGTCAGAAAACAAGGAAGTAAATGTTTTTCCCCTTCCCCAGGGCCGGCCAAGATGACGGGGTGCCCTAGGCACCCAGCCAGCTACCCCCGCCCTCCCCCATGCGAGCGTGTGAGCTTGTTACCGCACGCATGCACAAGTGCACATTCGCTATAGGGGGAGACACATGCGCGAGTGCGCATGCGATATGCGGGGAGATTAAAGAAAGGAAAGGGCAGGTTAGTGACAGAGGGAGGAGCGTGACAGAGGGGCGTGACGGACAGAGGGAGGGAAGTGACGATGACAGAGGGAGTAAGGGGAGCGACGGAGAGAAAAAGGAAGGGGAGTGACAAACAGAGAGAGGGGAGGAGGAAATCGAGCAGGGGAGCAAACAAGCCGGACTAGGGGTAAGCAGAAAACTTTTGAACAGGTACCTGCCCAGCGCCCCCACATCTTTGCGCCCTAGGCAGATGCCTCTTCTGCCTACCCCTAGTTCCGGCCCTGCCCTTCCTAACCCTAATTTGCATATGCAAATTAGGGTTTCCGATTCGGTATTCGGCTGAATCTTTCACAAAGGATTCGGGGGATCGGCCGAATCCAAAATAGTGGATTCGGTGCATCCCTACTGCGGAACGAGGGTAGGCTTTTCAGGTTCGGGTATAGATGCGGGACGTGAGTCGGGTTGCGGGTCCTGCTGCAACTCTCTTCCTGCAGCTTTCCCTAGACTCATCTCCCCCTCCCATCTGACTTCTGGCACAGCTCTCTTACATCACATGGCGAGCTTCTGTCCTTCTCCCTCGCGGCTATCGGGCACGTTTGATGATGCCACTTCCGGTTTGCGGAAACATCACTTCCGGTTTGATGGTGGTCGGCGGGTTGCGGATAAGGCAGTTGCGGGTCCGGTAGCGGTTCAAAGTGGGATAAATATGAGGGTCAGGTCCGGGTCTTAGAAATTGGTTCCGCGCAGGATTCTATCCCAGCTAATGTCCTGCGCGGGTCAATTTTTTGGAACCCGCAATCGGCAACCTGGACCCGCTTGGACCTGCTACCGGACCCGCAAGTACCTTATCCGCAACCCGGATAAGTTCTGTCATTGTAAACTGGAAGTTTTAAAAAAAAGGAGTAAAACAGGAAGTGCTGTAATTATAAACTGGAAGTGACATCATCAGAAGTAGGCATGATCCGAAAAAAGGAGTAAAACTCGCTATTGAGAAGGCCCTACCGGTGACCCGCAAACCCGCACCCGGAACTTCTACCTGCAATCCACAGGGTACCGCAGGTAGATAATGTCTGGTTCAGGAATTCCTTGGGGACTTGGATTATAAATAGCCCTAACCTCCCTTTTTTCAGGAAGAAAAGAAGAGATTGAAAGAAGAGATTGAAAAGAGAAGAGCTGAGGCTGCTGAGAAACGAAAAAATATGCCGGAAGATGGTTTATCAGAGGAGAAGAAACCCTTTAAGTGCTTCACACCAAAGGGTTCATCTTTTAAGGTAACTGTTTCTCTGTCATTGCTTTTCTGGAAATGTAATTATACAGTAGCTTCTGTATACCCAGGGTGCACGTATGACATTGCACTGGTTGTCGTTTAAAAGAAGATTTGGGCTAAAATACACTTTTTTTCTTTTTCTTTGTTATAGATTAGAGATTAGTGTAGAACTTGAAACACTTCTGTTCTGCAGAGCAGCGTCCTTCCAGCTTCCTAATTGCACCACATATATATCAACAATATGCACTAACACAGCTGATAAACAATATCAGAATGTAATCGATTGTAGAATTGATGAGAGTGCTATTCTAAGCACTTTTGTAATTTACATTCATTATTTATTTTCTTTTTATTCCAAGATATTAAGGGATACATGTGCTGTTAATATGAATAAATTTTGTTCCAACAGCGCCACCTGCTGGTCAGTTTCTGATCAGTCTGACCACCAAGTAGTCAAGGAAGTTGTCAGGAGAAAGAAAGAGGCTGCTCTGATGTTCTTCTGCTTAGGAAAGATTTGAGAAAGTTTCTAATTTTTGTATTTTCAAATAATATATCTCACACCAGGATTATTCTAGTTAAATGGATTCTGTCACAGGAAAACATGTTTTTTCCCCAAAACACATCAGTTAATAGTGCTGCTTGGTCTACAAAAGAACAAACAGATTTTTTTTAATATTTAATTTTGGAATCTGACATGGGGCAGTTTCCCAGGCTCCCTGAATCATGTGACTTGTGCTATGATAAACGTAGTCACTCTTTACTGCAAATTGGAGTCATATGAACCTTCTCCCTTTCAACCCCACCAGCCTAGATAGAACAATGGAGAAATAACCAGATAACTGCCTGACCCAAGCTCCTTGGTAGATATTATTAACAGCACTCAATAGTAAAAATTCAAGGATAATCCTGGTGTGAGATATATTTTCTGAAAATACGAAAATTAGAAACTTTCTCAAATATTTCCTAAGCAGAAGAACATCAGAGCAGCCAACTTCCTTGACTACTTGGTGGTCAGACTGATCAGAAACTGACCAGCAGGTGGAGCTGTTGGAACAAAATTCATTCATATTAACAGCACATGTATCCCTTAATATCTTGGAATAAAAGGAAAATAAATAATGAATGTAAATTACAAAAAGGCTTAGAATAGCACTCTCATCAATTCTACATTCACTTGTTTTAAAGGTTTATTTATCCTTTAAAGGTTTACTTATCCCTTTAAGGCAAATGTGTAATTTGTGGGTTGAAAAAAATGAACTGTGGTGGAGCATGTTTTGCTGATGGACTTTTTATTTTTGCATGTGAGAGATTTGTTGCATAAGACCAATCTGGATGTATTTCTCCACTTTACTGAAATTGTTTTTCAATCATGGCTTTGTTCTAGATTGAAGAACGAGCAGAGTTCCTCAACAAGTCTGCACAAAAAAGGTAAGAGTTCAAACCTTATCTACATTGTTTGGTGATAGAGGAAGTAGGAACTTTGTACACTACGCTGCTGCTTATTGTAGGGCTGAGTTATTAGAATTCAGCATTACTATAGGACAGAGACAGGAGCAGGATATTGACAAGTGGAGCCTTTTGACCTAAATGCTTAAATTCTGGCTAGAGCTGCCATCTTTTTTTTAGAGAAAATGCTGGCCCAGGTGAAAAGAGGGTGAAGATGTGATATAAATGGAAGGACAGACTGTCAAACGACTCTTTTGTGCCCCCTAGATCCCCAAAGCTGGCATCCTATACTTAAAGGGATTCTGTCATGATTTTTAATGACTCTGTTTACACTGCAAATAATTCACTCTACAATATAAAATTTAATTTTCTGAACCAGCAAGTGTATTTAGTTGTGATATTGGTGTGTAGGTGCATCTCAGGTCATTTTGTCTGGTCATGTGCTTTCAGAAAGAGCCAGCACTTTAGGATTGAACTGCTTTCTGGCAGGCTGTTGTTTCTTCTACTCAATGTAACTGAATGTGTCTCAGTGGGACCTGGATTTTACTATTGAGTGCTGTTCTTAGATCTACCAGGGAGCTGTTATCTAGTGTTAGGGAGCTGCTCAGGACTGGACTGGGATTCAAAATAGGCCCTGCCATTCCTAGTACACAGAGGCCCAAACAGCCTACACCAGCCCACTTAGTAGTCACTTTCTAAGGCATCTTACAGCAGCCCCTCTGTACAGCAGTAAAGAGTCACTGAAGTTAATCAGAGAACAAGTCACATGACTGGGGGCTCCTGGGAAACTGACAATATGTCTACCCCATGTCAGATTTCAAAATTTAATATAAAAATATCAGTTTGCTCTTTTGAAAATTTGGATTTCAGTGCAGAATTCTGCTGGAGCAGCACTACTGTTTTCAAATGACAGCATCCCTTTAATTACAGATGCAAAAGGGACTCTTCAATGACAACCATCCATACAGGTGCTATCTTAGTCATCTTGCTATGTTATACATTACGACTACCCTTCAATTTATTTTAGCTTGCCAATAATATATTGTAAGAAGTGAGAATATATTGCAGTTTGTGTCATTTTCAAAGATCTCCTTGCATTTATCTCCTTGCATGTGTCAGTGGCCCTTGAGAAGTTTTACTGGGCCAAACTGTTTAAATAATCGGTTTCTGTGGTTCCTGGACCACAACTCACCAACTACTCCATTAAAAAAATGTATTGTAAGGGATAATGTACCCCCTACTATAAATGATAAGGATATTAGAAGTCACTGAGGGGTTGTTCTGTGACCATATAAAGACACAAGGCTGCAGGCTGAGTTATACAGGGAACTCTGAGTATCACTCATGTATTATAAGGGATAATGTACCCCCTACTATAAATGATAAGGATATTAGAAGTCACTTAGGGGTTGTTCTGTCACCATATAAAGGCACAAGGCTGCAGGCTGAGTTATACAGGGAACTCTGAGTATCACTCATGTATTATAAGGGATAATGTACCCCCTACTGTAAATGATAAGGATATTAGAAGTCACTGAGGGGTTGTTCTGTGACCATATAAAGGCACAAGGCTGCAGGCTGAGTTATACAGGGAACTCTGAGTATCACTCATGTATTATAAGGGATAATGTACCCCCTACTGTAAATGATAAGGATATTAGAAGTCACTGAGGGATTGTTCTGTGACCATATAAAGACACAAGGCTGCAGTCTGAGTTATACAGGGAACTCTGAGTATCACTCATGTATTATAAGGGATAATGTACCCCCTACTGTAAATGATAAGGATATTAGAAGTCACTAAGGGTTCTGGTACATGTGTACAGATATATTTGTAACCTTTGTATAGAATTTTTGTATAATTTGTAAATAATATAAAACTATATTAACAACTTAACGGTTTTTTTTTTGTCTATCGTAGTTCCAAATCAACGCAGTCCGCAGCAGCTGTATCTAAGATTGACAGCAGACTTGAGCAATACACCAGTGCAATTGGGGTACGTGTAATATTGCTTTATGGATTCAGTACATATCTGCAGTGACTTGGTTTTAAAATAATCCCTATGCCCAGTGGGTAACCTGATAAACTACTTGAATATTGGGTGCTGTGATAGGGCAGCTAATCAGTCACTGGTGCCAAATACAACACCCCTATGGCTGGTGTAAAACATACTACAGGTATGGAATCCGTTATCCAGAAAGCTCCAAATTATGGATAGGCCATCTCCCATAGACTCCACTTTATCCAAATAATTCAAATTTTTAAAAATGATTTATTTTTTTCTGTGTAATAATAAAACAGTAGCTTGTACTTGATCCCAACTAAGATATAATTAATCCTTATTGGAAGCAAAACCAGCCCATTGGGTTTATTTAATGTTTCAATGATTTTCTAATAGACTTAAGGCATGAAGACCCAAATTACGGAAAGATCCTTTATCCAGAAGACCCAGGTCCCGAGCATTCTGGATAGTAGGTCCCATAACTGTATCACCTTTCCAGACCTGTGAAAGCCTTAGACGTAAAGGTTCACCTCCTTCATAAATGAACCGCTCCCTCATGTAACAGCAAGTCTTTTTATTAAGTTAAATATGGTTCTTAATTATCATATTTATTATAATATATTTACTGCATTTGCTTTTAAAAGAGGACTAGTATATCTGTAACAAAGGACAAGGGGTATTTTGCGTCTAGATGTTGGGGAGAAATGTATTTCAGAGCAAGTGATTGGAGGTTTTGCTTACAGAGTAACAAGAGTGCCAAGCCTTCCAAAACTGCGCCCTCTGACCTGCCCTTGCCAGCGGATGGTATTCGTAATATAAAGAGCATGTGGGAGAAAGGGAATGTCTTCTCATCGCCAAGTGGAGCTTTGTCGCCAAACAAGGTAACCGTGCTTTCTAGGGGAGATTAAACAGTTTCTGGGTAGTGATGGGCCGAATAATTAGCGAATTTCCCGCAAAATGGCGATAAATTTGCGAAACGGAGCTGGCATCAAGTTTCTTGTGGACGCCGGCAAATTTTTGCCGGTTTCGGGAATTTATTCGCCGACGGCGGATCGCGGGGATTTGCAGCGAATTTGCGACTAACTAATAAATTTGCCCATCGCTATTTCTAGGATATATTCAATTTGCATAAGGGCATACATTTCCTAATCGTGTATATGCTGTCTGACTATTATTATATTCCCCCCCCCAATGTGTAACGTGTGTGCTAATACATGGATATTTCTGTTTGTAGGAAACGGCAAACATAAAAGTTGGTGTTTCAAGTCGCATTAATGAGTGGCTCACAAAAACACCGGAGACCAACAAGGCAACCCCCTCTAAACCTTCCGTAAGTTTCATACGCTGCCCAGCACTACTACATACAGTACAATATATATATATAATTTTTAAATAAGGATATTATAAGGGATAATGTACCCCCTAATGTAAATGATAAGGATATTAGAAGTCACTGAGGGGTCTGTGACCATATAAAGGCACAAGGCTGCAGGCTGAGTTATACAGGGAACTCTGAGTATCACTCATGTATTATAAGGGCTAGTGTACCCCCTACTGTAAATGATAAGGATATTAGAAGTCACTGAGGGGTTGTTCTGTGACCATATAAAGACACAAGGCTGCAGGCTGAGTTATACAGGGAACTCTGAGTATCACTCATGTATTATAAGGGATAATGTACCCCCTACTATAAATGATAAGGATATTAGAAGTCACTTAGGGGTTGTTCTGTCACCATATAAAGGCACAAGGCTGCAGGCTGAGTTATACAGGGAACTCTGAGTATCACTCATGTATTATAAGGGCTAGTGTACCCCCTACTGTAAATGATAAGGATATTAGAAGTCACTGAGGGGTTGTTCTGTGACCATATAAAGGCACAAGGCTGCAGGCTGAGTTATACAGGGAACTCAGAGTATCACTCATGTATTATAAGGGCTAGTGTACCCCCTACTGTAAATAAGGATATTAGAAGTCACTGAGGGGGTTCTGTGATTAGAGGGAACTTTATGTATCTGGTATATGTTATAATGGATAAACCGTATGTCCTCACAAACTGCCCAAAACACCTTCAGTTAAACATTTACATTAGGCAGAAAAGAAACTGTGACTGTAGCACCATCTTGTGTTTGTGTGAAGAACAACCAGATTGGGAAAGGACTTATCAAATGGTTCCTGATATAACTTACCCAAGAAGTATTTGGACCTGTGATTGCAAGCTCCATGTACAATCACTCTTAAACTGGACCCGTCACTCAGACACAAAAATCTGTATAATAAAAGTCCTTTTCAAATTAAACATGAAATCCAATTTCTATTTTTTATTAAAGCATTCATAGCTGTTGTAAACTCATATAAAAATCTCAGCTGTCAATCAAATATTGTCTGCCCCGCCTCTATGCCTAGGCATAGAGGCGGGGCAGACAATTCCTTTCACTTTCCATTCAGCACTTCCTACATGTCACTGCTCTCCCCACATTCCCCCAGTTCTCTTAACTATTTAATTGTGTAACCAGGACATGGGGATGGACATCAGGTCCCCCATTCTGGTGCACAAACAAGATTCTGAGATGATACAAGACTTGTCTTAATAACAGTGGCCACAAAATGGCTGCTGCATGCTTGCTATCATTTTGAATTCCCAGACTGAAGGAAACAAGATTAAAATAATTTATATAGTGTAATTAAATTTCATTTTGCTTGACTAATGTGATAAAATAGGATTTGGATAATTTTTTTGGGTGATGGGTCCACTTTAAGTACAGAAAGGATGGGTAGTGCACAGATGTTGGAGATAACAAATTCTTTATTATATAACAGTGATTAAAATTGTATTTAATATTGTAATGATGGTACACTTGTGCTTTTTGTTATACAAATGTAAATTATTTTCTTGAGGGGGGGCAGCTTTCATATTGCACAAAATAATATAGCCCCCCCCCTAATATTTTCCTTCTATATGACTTTACACCTGTCACTATTTTAGATCTTTATCCTTCTACGTTTCTGCTTTTGCTGAATCTCTTCCTTCCTTTTTCTGATCTTCTGTTCATCTGCTCCTGAAGAATCCTCCTCTTAGACGCTTGGCTCTCCTAACTCTCTCCCTCTGGGGATAGGAGATTTTCACTAGTCAAAGGTAATAAATAAAAACATAAATAATTAAAAAAAACACAGGGTAAAGATAAGAGAATATTCTGGTCCAATCAGTCAGACCTTCTCTTGCTGGAATATATTATTTTAAACCCATGATACTGAGCATGTTTTTATTATCTTATTCTTCCCTTATGTAGGATCTAAAACCTGGAGATGTATCTGGAAAACGCAATATTTGGGAGAAACCAGAGGAGAAACCTGGATCTCCAACTAAGGTAAGAGCATCTCTGCTGATTGGCTTTTGTTGGCCAATAAATTGAATGCAAGTCTTCTATAATGCTGGTAAGAGAACTGACAGCTAGTGCCTTCATGAGTATGGGATGTCCCAAATATATTCCGTATACAGTACACAGAATGAATGTCTCTCAGGGTATATACTGTAAAGATTCGTGACCAAATACACTGGAAAAAATAAACAAAATACCTATTTCTATTAAAGGATAAGTGAACCTTTAAAATAAGTGAATGTAAAATTGATGAGAGTGCTATTCTAAGCACTTTTGTAATTTACATTCATTATTGTACAGTATATTAAGGGATATTAAGGGATTTCTGACCAGTCTGACCACCAAGTAGTCAAGGAAGTTGGCTGCTCTGATGTTCATCTGCTTAGAAAAGATTTGAGAAAGGTTTCTAATTGTTTTCCTAAGCAGAAGAACATCAGAGCAGCCTCTCTTTTTCTGGACAACTTCCTTGACTACTTGGTGGTCAGACTGATCAGAAACTGACCAGCAGGCGGCGCTGTTGGAACAAAATTCATTCATATTAACAGCACATGTATCCCTTATTTTCTTTTTATTCCAAGATATTAAGGGATACATGTGCTGTTAATATGAATGAATTTGTTCCAACAGCATCACCTGCTGGTCAGTTTCTGACCAGTCTGACCACCAAGTAGTCAAGGAAGTTGTCAGGAGAAAGAAAGAGGCTGCTCTGATGTTCTTCTGCTTAGGAAAGGTTTCTAATTGTTTTCCTAAGCAGAAGAACATCAGAGCAGCCTCTTTCTTTCTCCTGACAACTTCCTTGACTACTTGGTGGTCAGACTGATCAGAAACTGACCAGCAGGTGGTGCTGTTGGAACAAAATTCATTCATATTAACAGCACATGTATCCCTTATTTTCTTTTTATTCCAAGATATTAAGGGATACATGTGCTGCTAATATGAATGAATTTGTTCCAACAGCGTCACCTGCTGGTCAGTTTCTGACCAGTCTGACCACCAAGTAGTCAAGGAAGTTGTCAGGAGAAAGAAAGAGGCTGCTCTGATGTGCTTCTGCTGAATCCTTTTGCGTCACTAATGACGTTTGGGCTAGATCATGTGTAGAGTTGGGAGAATAATGTCTTAGGTGATTACACTGATTTTCGGTGCTCGTCTATCCGTTCTGACGCGAGGAAGCGCAGGCGTCATGTTGGATGCACCGAATCTAATGTAAATAATACAAATATCGCATGTACAAGCGGATTTCATCCGTCATGACACGACACGTCAGATGTGAACGCGGCATGTTGCATCTTCATCTGACAGTCGTGTCGGATGCAATCAGCTTGTACGTGCGACATTTGTATTACTTACATTCGATTCGGCACATCTGATGTGACGCCTGCAGTTCCTCTCGTCGCCTCAGAACGGATGGTAGCACACCAAAAATACGCGCCCTTATAGAAAGTTTGTATTTCCTTTAAGAAAATGTATACCTTTCCCATAATTTACACAATATTCTTCGGTTTGTTGCTTTATGTAAAACAGCCTGTTTAGGTATTACTTACTTTCAGAAAAAAGGAATTATTTTTAAGATACAGGTATAGGATCCGTTATCCGGAAACCCGTTATCCAGATTATGGAAAGGCCGTCTCCCATAAACTCCATTTTATCCAAATAATTCAAAATTTCTAAATTTTTCTGTGTAATAATAAAACAGTAGCTTGTACTTGATCCCAACTAAGATATAATTAATCCTTATTGGAAGCAAAACCAGCCTATTGGGTTTATTTAATGTTTATATGATTTTATAGTAGATTTAAGGTATGAAGATCCAAATTATGGAAAGATCAGTTATTTGAAAAACTCCAGGTCCCGAGCATTCTGGATAACAGGTCACATACCTGTACTATACCCTGTATGTGATATGTGGAGCACAGAGAAATATCTAATAAATTTTATACTTGCAGGTGACAGTTGGAGGAAAGAAACCTGATAGAAACGGTATGTAAATGCTGCATTGGCCCTTGAATTCGATGGGTTATTTTCAATAATAAGATACTTATTCCGAAACAAATTTGCCCTAAATAGAAGAATAAAATGAAAGGAATAACAAATGTACAGGATAAAGCATTAGCACGGTTAAATTTAAACCTATTGTGCGTTTGTCTTATGCTAAGCAGAGCTCTCTTCCTAGAGTCAGAAATGAACCCCAATGCCGTGTCTTAAGAGTTCCACCGACAGACAGATTTTTTGGTGGCAGATTGAATTAAGGGAGTAATGTACAACTATAGGCAAGAGTTGTCTAATAACTGCTTTTATTTATAACTTTGCACATTTATTATAACTAAAACCCTATTTTTTAATTTATAAATTGCTCAGCGATCTTTTCTTTATAATTCTCGCTTCCAATTCTTTTCTTTTTTTTGGAATTGGCGGAGTTATTTTAAAGATCGATAAAAACAGGGTTGGATTGGACATTGGGGGGCCCAGTGGGTTCCAAACCCCTGGGGGCCCCCGCGCACATACAAGCACATCCAGGCCTCCCACACACATGCGATAATGGCGGCACGCATGTAAAGAGAACCAGCACGCATGCGCAAAGCCTGCTAAGCAGAGGTACTGTATGGCACAATGATGTTGCTTTTCTCAGAAATTAAATTTTCCGCTGTCTGGTTACAGTCCAGATTTAGGGAAATTAGTCACCCGGCGACAAATCTCCTCTTCGTAGGGTCAACAAATCTCCCTAAACTACCTTCCTGCTGGCTACAATGTAAATCGCCGGCAGGATGGCACTCGGAACGCTTCGTTTTCTGAAGTTGCCTCACTGGGAAACTTTGGGCGACTTTTGGAAAACCCCATCCCTCCGGCGATTTACATTCTATACGGGGGGAAGGCAGTTCGGGGAGATTAGTTGACCCTGCGAAGAGGAGATTTGTAGCCGGGTGACTAATCTCCCTAAATCTGGACTGTAACCAGACAGCGGAAAATTTAATTTCTGAGAAAAGCAACATCATTGGGACATACCTCTGCTTAGAAAATGTAGTTAGTGAGCAGAAAAGTGTCACCTTGATCATTTTGAAGCAGATCTCAAGATGTTCCTCTCCTCACTAAATTAATTTTTTGTAGACGGTAGCGAAAATAACCATCGGGTGGACTTGTGTTTCAAATTTAAGGCAGAAAAAAAATGATGGCGCCAGAAAACTAATGACCATATTCTTTTTTTATCCCTGCAGGTCTGAGATTTGAAAAAGAGCCATAGGAGCATAAACCCGCTGATCCAACAATGTGCTAATTCGTCTTTTTTTGTTTTCTGTATTTATGTTTACTTACCAAAAATGTGTTTTTGTCATTATACCGAACGAAACCATGTATATTAGCACCGTATTTAATAGCCCTCCCCCAAACGAGACGATCCGAGACAATTACTGCATTTGCACAAGACCCGCATTTCTTCTGAGGATCAGGCTGTGAAACGAAAATATTTCTACTGATGTATTAAATGTTTTGTTGTGGAGTCGCGAATGCTGCAAATTTAAGGCGAGAAGTAAGGGCAGGTCGGCATTGCGTCAAGAGAAATATACTGCACTTTAGAGAACATTTAATCCAACATAAACATTAGCACCATCAATTCATTTTATAATTTAAGAAAAAAAATGTTGATCCTTCTTTGACTTGCCCAAATTCTCTTTAACCAACGTGGTACTATGTGGGTTTTCTTAAAACGGAAATAAACCTGCACTGACCCATAGGTTGCCTTACTACGACTCTCAACATTTCCCCGCATTAGTCATGGGCGAATTTGTCCCGTGGAAAATTCACGGAAGGCATTGAAGTCAATTGGCGTCAAAATTATCTTGACGCACTTCAATTTCGACGCCCGCGACAATTGTTATATGTGCGCCTATTTTGGCCAAATGCATTAAAGTCAACGGGTGTCCGAATAAATTTTGTCTATTCCCAAATTTTTTTCGTTGCAACAGATTTTTCGGCTCTGAATTTTCACTGCAGTTTTGTGAATTTGTTCACCAGCGGCGAAATGTGTAAATTCCCCGCAAATTTGCGTCTGTTGAATTTATTCGCCCATCACTACCCAGCATTTTATTAAAGGTCAAATCATGGTGGAAACGGTCGTCCATTAACAAAAGGGGTAGATTCTTAAAGCAACACTGCACAACTTAGCCCTCCCTAATCAATGCAAAAAGGTTCTCCAATAAGAATTCTACCTGCTCTGTTTACACTTGACTCTGTTTTTAGTTTAAAGGAAAACTATACCCCCAAACAGTGTAGGTCTCTATAAAAAGATATTAAAACAGCTCATATGTAAAACTCTGCTTCATGTAAATAAAACATTTTCATAATTATATACTTTTCTAGTAGTATGTGCCATTGGGTAATCATAAATAGAAAATTGCCATTTTAAAAAATAAGGGCCGCCCCCTGGAATCGTATGATTCACTGTGCACACCAACACACCAAACAAACCATACATGTTCGGTCACGAGCCAATTAACAGACCGAGTTGCGTCTTTAGCTTCCACACTTCTTCCTGTTCCGGTTAGAGCTGCAGTATTTCTGGTCAGGTGATCTCTTCCTGTTACAGTTAGAGCTGCAGTATTTCTGGTCAGGTGATCTCTTCCTGATACATTTAGAGCTGCAGTATTTCTGGTCAGGTGATCTCTTCCTGTTACAGTTAGAGCTGCAGTATTTCTGGTCAGATGATCTCTTCCTGTTACAGTTAGAGCTGCAGTATTTCTGGTCAGGTGATCTCTTCCTGTTACAGTTAGAGCTGCAGTATTTCTGGTCAGGTGATCTCTTCCTGATACATTTAGAGCTGCAGTATTTCTGGTCAGGTGATCTCTTCCTGTTACAGTTAGAGCTGCAGTATTTCTGGTCAGGTGATCTCTGAGGCAGCACACAGACCATCACAAAATGGTGGTTCAAGGCAAGAGATGTAAAAAGGCAATATTTATTTAAATATATATTCCAGTTTGGTAAGATTCTTTAATATGCCACTTAATATGATGTAAACTGTTGATTAAGTATTCATTTTGGGGGTATAGTTTTCCTTTAATAGGATTTATCTGTTTTGTAGCTCTCATCTGTCCATCTGAAGTTTGATAACAGTGTAATTTTGGCAGGCAAACAATTGCATTGTAATCTCCCTATGTTATATAAGGGCAGAGACACACAAGAAGATTCAGGGAGATTAGTTGCCTGGGGACAAATCGCCTTTTCTTCGGGCGACTAATCTCCCTGAACTGCCTTCCTGCCGGCTAGAATCTAAATCGTCGATGGAATGGCACTCGGAGCTCTTCTTTTTCTGAAGTTTCCTTTTGAAGCAAATTCGGGCGACTTTGGAAAGCAAAGCGCTCCGAGTGCCATGCCGCTGGCAATTTAGATTCTAGCCGGCGGGGAGGCAGTTCGGGCGACTAAATCTCCCCGAATCTTCTCGTCTGTCTCTGCACTGAAGAGATGACTGATGTATCACTGGTAGGGATGATTCTAATTGGTTAATCTTCTTGCATCCGTAATTACGTTTTAGAAGTCTACTTGGAGCTCAAGGGGAGCAAAATAAAAGTCAGTTTTAGGAAAAGTCTGCATCCCCCTGTTCAACAATTGAGGTTTATACACAGGTCGCTTTACCGCATTTATTTCTAAGGCACGATTAAATGCAGAATGCTCTTCTATGTGCTGGAATGTATGTAGATTTTTTTTTTTACCGTAAGAGCAAATATCACGGTTAATTTTTTTTTTTAAAGTTTTAACAGTTTCTCATTACTTGTTACATAATATAGTTATTCAAAATTTAAGCCCAAGGGGAAAAAAATAAATATATATAGTAAAAATAATGAGGCTTTCTTAATTGGTAATTAATTTATAAACAGAAATGTATTTTCTCCACGGAATCACTAATTCTAAAAGTAGATATTGTTCATTATATTGTCAGCGACAAGTGAATGTGACAGTAACTGGTGGCACCTTCAGCCGAATGTAACGTAGGGACAAATAAATATCTGCCAGTCACTGTCGCATCTTCTTGTAGTTCCAATTAATTGTGTTTTATTGAATGCACCCCCCTGGCACATGCGCCTGACACTAGTGATGGGCGAATTTGTCCTGTTTCGCTTTGCCGAAAAATTTGCGACTTTCCCTCAAAATGATAAAAAACGTGAATTCTGATTTCAATTTTGACGCCGGTGTTAGTCAATAGGCGTTTGAATGTTGACGTGTGATGGTTTTGACGCAAGCAACTTTTCCGACGCGCGTCGGAATTTTCGCCAGCATATTTTTGCGCCAGTTTCGCAAATTAATTTCAAAACATGGAAATTCACCACAAATTTGCGCCTGGTGATTTTATTCGCCCATCACTACCCGACACTTGTTTCTTTAAACACTGCTTTACTTACAAGCGGCAAATGCACCCAAACGTGTAGTTTTTCCACCTATGCGAGATACGCTTTGTTCTGTCTGTTCTGTGACCACTTTGAACGTTTCAAATGCATTGAAAAAATTGTTTCAAAATGACGTATTATGAAACTGCAACCACAATAAACGAAAAAGGAAATCTCCTGTTTGTCTTTATTTCTAACATATAGTATAAATGGGATTGTTACTCGGGTAATACAAAGTAACATAGTAAGTTAGGCTGAAAAAAGACACACGTCCATCAAGTTCAACCTTTTAACTCTATTTTATCCTGCCTAACTGCCAGTTGATCCAGAGGAAGGCAAAAAAAACCATTTGAAGCCTCTCCAATTTGCCTCAGGGGGGAAAAAATTCCTTCCTGACTCCAAAATAACAATGGGACCAGTCCCTGGATGAACTTGTACTATGAGCTATCTCCCATATCCCTGTATTCCCTCACTTGCTAAACACCATCCAACCCCTTCTTATACCTATCTAATGTATCAGCCTGTACCACTGATTCAGGGAGACAATTCCACATCTTCACAGCTCTCACTGTAACAAACCCCTTCCCAATATTTAGCCGGAACCTCAGGGGCCCACCAAAAAACAGACCAGGTCCCACCGAAACCTTAGACCAGAGGCCCACCAAAAAACCTTAGACCAGATGCCCACCAAAAAAACCTTAGACCAGGTGACCATCCAAAAACCTTAGACACGGGGCCCACCCAAAAACCTTAGACACGGGGCCCACCCAAAAACAGACCAGAGGCCCACCAAAAAAACTTTAGACCAGGGTCCACCAAAAAACAGACCAGGTCCCACCCAAAAACCTAAGACCAGGGGCCCATTCAAAAAAACATAGATCAGGGGCCCCTTCTATTATGCTTCTCCTGAATCAACCTGTAATCTGTTTTCTCTTTTCTTTACATACTATAATGTATTATTCCATCTATTTAGACTCTTTATTCTCATAGAAATAGGGAATGGCCATGAAATAGGCCAAATGAGGGCCCACTGACACCTGGTATCCCGGTGGGCCAGTCCGATAGCCTATAGCTATCCCTTTCACTAGTTACAGAAGCAATAATGCAGAAGACTCCAGTTCCCAAAATGCCTTGCATACCTCTCTTCTTCTTCTTCAAGAGATACTGACACCAGATAACCCTTTTTTTATATCTATCATAACATTGTCTTTGCATACTATTTATAATTTTGCCATAAAAATATTTGCCAGATGCTTTTAGATTACCCATCTGACCCCCCCCCCCATGTTCCTCTATGAGGAGGCGGTTCTGCTTAGGAAACCTTTCTCAAATCTTTCCTAAGCAGAAGAACATCAGAGCAGCCTCTTTCTTTCTCCTGACAACTTCCTTGACTACTTGGTGGTCAGACTGATCAGAAACTGACCAGCAGGTGGCGCTGTTGGAACAAAATTCATTCATATTAACAGCACATGTATCCCTTAATATCTTGGAATAAAAAGAAAATAAATAATAAATGTAAATGACTTAGAAGAGCACTCTCATCAATTCTACATTCACTTATTTTAAAGGCTTACTTATCCTTTAAGGAACTTCAAGTAGGAGTTACTTACACAAGCAGCACTATCCGTTAAAAACGATCAACATGACCTATAGGTAACCTTTAATGTAGATTAATATTTTGAAAATAAAATTTTTAGTGTCCGTATCACTTTAATCAGAGAACATGCAAGGCATTGTGGGATCTGGAGTCTTTGCCGCAGGTGAATTGACTACTCTAACAATGTTGCAATGTTTCCAGAGGGGGGAGGAGGGAATTTTTATTTATATATACCTTTTTTTTTTATATATAGCAATTACATTTTACAGACAACTGTAATATCATTGAAAAAATGTGAACTGGTGAATGTTGGAAAGTTGCTTAGCATTATTATTTTTTTATATTATGTACATCCTCTTTGGCGTAAGGACCGTTTTATGAGGATGATAATTTCCAGTAGTGCCTCACGGTGACCAGCAGATGGAGCCACCACGCCTAATGAAAAATGAAGCCAATTGCTTGTTCTAGAGAATAGCAGAGACTGGACCTGAAACAACGAAGTCAGAGCAACTAGCACAGGGATCCCCAACTTTTTTTTTTTACCCGTGAGCTACATTAAAATTAATGAAAATAAAAAAGAAATGGGGAGTTAACGCAAACAATGAAAAAATCCCTGAGGATGCCAAATAAGGCCTGTGATTGGCTATTAGTAGCCTCTATGTGGACTCGCAGCCTACAGGAGACTCTGTTTGGCAGCACAACTGGTTTTTATTCAACCAAAACTTGTCTCCGAGCCAAAAATTCAAAAATAAGCTCCTGCTTTGAAGCCAATGGGAGCAACATCCACGGTGAGTAACATGTTGCTCAGGAGCCACTGCCCTAATTAATGTGCCATTTCAGTATATATTGGTAAAACAAGAAACCTAGATATTTAGGGGGTGTGAAATGTGCCAAAAAATGTCACTAATATTGTTTATATAAACAAGCTGCTGTGTAGCCATGGGGGCAGCCATTCAAGCACAGGATACACAGTAGATAACAGATAAGTACTACTATAGTTTATATAAACAAGCTGCTGTGTAGCCATGGGGGCAGCCATTCAAGCCCAGGATACACAGTAGATAACAGATAAGTACTACTATAGTTTATATAAACAAGCTGCTGTGTAGCCATGGGGGCTGCCATTCAAGCACAGGATACACAGTAGATAACAGATAAGTACTACTATAGTTTACATAAACAAGCTGCTGTGTAGCCATGGGGGCAGCCATTCAAGCACAGGATACACAGTAGATAACAGATAAGTACTACTATAGTTTATATAAACAAGCTGCTGTGTAGCCATGGGGGCAGCCATTCAAGCACAGGATACACAGTAGATAACAGATAAGTACTACTATAGTTTACATAAACAAGCTGCTGTGTAGCCATGTTGGCAGCCATTCAAGCACAGGATACACAGTAGATAACAGATAAGTACTACTATAGTTTATATAAACTAGCTGCTGTGTAGCCATGGGGGCAGCCATTCAAGCACAAGAAACACAGTAGATAACAGATAAGTACTACTATAGTTTATATAAACAAGCTGCTGTGTAGCCATGGGGGCAGCCATTCAAGCACAGGATACACAGTAGATAACAGATAAGTACTACTATAGTTTATATAAACTAGCTGCTGTGTAGCCATGGGGCAGCCATTCAAGCACAGGATACACAGTAGATAACAGATAAGTACTACTATAGTTTATATAAACAAGCTGCTGTGTAGCCATGGGGGCAGCCATTCAAGCACAAGAAACACAGTAGATAACAGATAAGTACTACTATAGTTTATATAAACAAGCTGCTGTGTAGCCATGGAGGCAGCCATTCAAGCACAGGATACACAGTAGATAACAGATAAGTACTACTATAGTTTATATAAACTAGCTGCTGTGTAGCCATGGGGCAGCCATTCAAGCACAGGATACACAGTAGATAACAGATAAGTACTACTATAGTTTATATAAACAAGCTGCTGTGTAGCCATGGGGGCTGCCATTCAAGCACAGGATACACAGTAGATAACAGATAAGTACTACTATAGTTTATATAAACAAGCTGCTGTGTAGCCATGGAGGCAGCCATTCAAGCACAGGGTACACAGTAGATAACAGATAAGTACTACTATAGTTTATATAAACAAGCTGCTGTGTAGCCATGGGGGCTGCCATTCAAGCACAGGATACACAGTAGATAACAGATAAGTACTACTATAGTTTATATAAACAAGCTGCTGTGTAGCCATGGGGGCAGCCATTCAAGCACAGGATACACAGTAGATAACAGATAAGTACTACTATAGTTTATATAAACTAGCTGCTGTGTAGCCATGGGGCAGCCATTCAAGCACAGGATACACAGTAGATAACAGATAAGTACTACTATAGTTTATATAAACAAGCTGCTGTGTAGCCATGGGGGCAGCCATTCAAGCACAAGAAACACAGTAGATAACAGATAAGTACTACTATAGTTTATATAAACAAGCTGCTGTGTAGCCATGGAGGCAGCCATTCAAGCACAGGATACACAGTAGATAACAGATAAGTACTACTATAGTTTATATAAACTAGCTGCTGTGTAGTCATGGGGCAGCCATTCAAGCACAGGATACACAGTAGATAACAGATAAGTACTACTATAGTTTATATAAACAAGCTGCTGTGTAGCCATGGGGGCTGCCATTCAAGCACAGGATACACAGTAGATAACAGATAAGTACTACTATAGTTTATATAAACAAGCTGCTGTGTAGCCATGGAGGCAGCCATTCAAGCACAGGGTACACAGTAGATAACAGATAAGTACTACTATAGTTTATATAAACAAGCTGCTGTGTAGCCATGGGGGCAGCCATTCAAGCCCAGGATACACAGTAGATAACAGATAAGTACTACTATAGTTTATATAAACAAGCTGCTGTGTAGCCATGGAGGCAGCCATTCAAGCACAGGGTACACAGTAGATAACAGATAAGTACTATATTTATCTATATATCTATATCTATATCTATATCTATAGATAGATAGGGATGTAGCGAACTGTTCGCCGGCGAACTAGTTTGCGCGAACTTCGACTGTTCGCGTCCGCCGCAAGTTCGCGAACGTCACGCGACGTTCGCCAATAGGCGTTCGCGTCAAAATCATTCGACCATTCGATCGCTAAAATCGAACGATTTTCGTTCGATCGAACGATTAAAATCCTTCGATCGTTCGAATCGAACGATTTTCGGATGTTCGAAGTTCGCGAACAGTTCGCGAACTGTTCGCATTTTTTGCCGGTGTTCGCGAACGGCGTTCGCGAACACATACTCGGCGGTTCGCTACATCCCTATAGATAGATAGATAGATAGATAGATAGAACATTGCACCAGTCTAAAGTTTCAGCTTGTCAATAGCAGCAATGATCCAAGACTAGTGATGGGGGAATTTGTGGAGAAACAATTCAGGGACTTTCTCTTCATGTTCTTCCATAGGAGGAATTTATAACAGGTTTAGCCATGACTGACATGGTCCCAGCCCAACCCACTGATCCTTTAGATAAAGCACGAGACATGTAATTGGGATGAACCAAGGTAAACCTTTATTTTGCAGCTTCACAGGGGCAGACTGGAGTCACAACTGACTAGGAACTTACAAGTTAATGAGTTATTCACATACACTTCTCAGGAAACATATACACGTATGAGGGAATGTAAGTCGCAAAGAGCAAAACAATTAGCACAAATAAGAGTCGTTTCGCAATGTAATTCTCTTCCTCAAACTGTTATTACATTACGAATTTTAATTCTGCACGGTCCACTTTTAAGAAGAGTTAAAGATGTCGTAATCTTTTGGAGCAAACATAAAGGGGCTCATTTATAAACTTCGCACTGGGCAGATTGGTTCGCAAAGTGAATATATTTGCCCTGCACCTAGTTATATTGGATATATGTGGATCTGGCCTAACGGGGCCCACTGGGTTTTTTCCCTGTGTCCCACCGGCCCAGTCCGACACTGCCCTTGTTAAATGGCAAACAAGTGTAAAAGAGTCAAGAGAGTCAAGAGTGAGTTTATTGTCATTTCATCCATATACGTTTGTACAGTACACAGTGAAACTAAACAACGTTCCTCTAGGACCATGTTGCTACACACAACATAGATGTACCGGACAACAGACAAAAAGTGCAAGTGCAAAAATAGTGCAGGTACAGGACTCAGCAGATGTAATATGTTAAGTAAATAATGCTAAACATCAGACAGAATGGGTGTATCATTGTGACATGACAGTAGTAAGAACATGATAAAGAACATGATAAAGTGCAGATGTGCTCATAGAGAACAATTGTATCCAATGGCTATTCATCCATACAATGGCGTACAGTTGCTGTGTAACGTTGTGGTATATAGTAAGGTCAGATGGAGTGTGAGTGTGAGAGAGATCTGTCCGGTCCCTGAGTATTCAGGAGCCTTATGGCTTGGGGAAAAAAACTTTTTCACAGTCTGGTAGTGGGGCCCTAATGTTTTGGTACCTTTTTCCAGGTGGTAGAAGTGTGAACAGTGAGTGTGAAGGGTGTGTTGGATCAGCCACAATGCTGGTGGCTTTACGGATGCAGCGAGTGGTGTAAATGTCCGTGATGGAAGGAAGAGAGACACCTATGATCTTCTCTGCTGTCTTCACTGTCCTATGTAGGGTCTTGCACTCCATGACAGTGCAGTTCCCAGCCCAGACAGTGATACAGCTGCTCAGGATGGTCTCGATAGTCCCTCTGTAGAAGGTTTTGAGTATGGATGGTGGGAGATGGGATTTCCTCAACTTGCGCAGGAAGTAGAGGCGCTGTTGGGCTTTCTTGGCTAAGTAGCTGGTGTTGTGGGGCCAGGTGAGATGCTCCGCCAGGTGGACACCATGGAATTTGGTGCTTTTGACAATCTCCACATTAGAGCCGTCGATGTACAGTGGCAGGTGGTCACTCCTAGTCTTCCTAAAGTCAACAACCATCTCCTTTGTTTTGTCTACATTGAGAGACAGGTTGTTGGCTCTGCACCAGTCTGTTAACCGCTGCACCTCCTCTCTGTATTGTGACTCGTCATTATTGCTGATGAGACCCATCACGGTTGTGTCATCAGCAAACTTTATGATTTGATTTGTGCGGTGCATGGCTGCTCAGTCATGCGTCAGCAGAGGGAACAGTAGAGGACTAAGCACACAGCCTTGAGGGGCTCTGGTGCATCATTATGGTGATTCTGGAGATGATGTTTCTAATCCTGAATGACTGAGGTCTGTAGGTCAGGGTGTCCAGAACCCAACTGCAGAGGGAGGTGTTCAGTCCAAGCAGGCTCAGCTTTTCTATCAGATGCTGAGGAATGATAGTGTTGAATGCTGAACTGAAGTCTATGAACAACATTCGAACATAGGTGTCTTTTTTGTCCAGATGAGAGAGGGTCAGATGGAGGGTGGTGGCTATTGCATTGTCTGTTGAGCTATTATTGGTTAGATTTTGTAATAACAAAACCTGCCAAATTTAACTAAAAAGAGAGGAGAGAGTAGTCTATAAAATATGGAGAGGGCTTAAGAATAATGTGTTTTATTATTCCTTGGAGCCATTTGTACAGACAGGAGTATGACAACTGATCAGGTGACAAATAATTGAGGGATAAGTAATAATAAAGACTATTGTACAGGTAAATGAATGCACATTAAATCAGTACAATGGGCATTCCCTACAGTATATACCTTTACTGTAACAACAATATGACTTTACACACATCCTTCAAGATGTCAAAACCATTTAAATCCTGTAAGCTTTCAAAACACAGAAAAAAAACTGAATTAAGATGATGGGTTTTCTAATTATTTGTCCCATTTGCTATGGAAATTTATATTTTGGCCCTTGACATCAATATACAATTTATGCCATTAATTATGTATATTGGTGAGGTACAAGGTACTCAAGTTTAGAACCAGTTTCTATTCAATCGATGGTCTCCTTATTCTAACTGTAATGTTTCTTAGAAGCGTTTGCATAAAAGACGGGAAAAGCTTGTGGTAATTTTATGAAGTTCCACATTTGCGTTCCTCATTTAGGATCCAGAAAGATAAATACGTATGCTAGAGCAAACCTCACTTGTGTAAAGTGGTTAGAAGCCCACCACAAGATCCAACATACTGGTGATTATGGGCAATCAAGCAATCTATTTGTAGCCTTGAAGGAGGAACATGACATCTGGAGGATTTGAGGAAAGAGACGATCTGAGCAAGGAAAATGCCTTAAGCCTTTAATTTTAAGTGCTTTAAGGTGATTTTGATGAGACTATAAAAAATGACACATACTTCCAATTGGAATTCAAAATGCAAATTAAATACAGGAACTAAAAAAAGATCAGTCCTGTTGCGGTCAAGTCAGTGGTTCTGCAAACTGTGGAGCTGGTTCCGCTTTTTGGCACTTGGAGTTCAGTGCTTTAAGGTGATTTTGATGAGATTATAAAAATGACACGTATTTCCAATTGGAATACATACTTCAAATTAAATACAGGAACTAAGAAAAAAATCAGTCTTGTTGTGGTTCTGCAAACTTTGGAGCAGGTTCCCCTTTTTGGCACTTGGAGTCAGGAGGAATCAGTCTGAAAGATAACTTCACTAAAGATTTAGGTTGAATGATTATTTCCATTTCTAGATAAAAATGGAGGCAACTGGGACAATTAGGTGCGCCCCTAGATATTTTTTGGAACCATGACTGAATGGCAGGTGCAGCAATCGTTTTCTCTATTTGTCACCTTGTTATAAACTCAAGGTACAAAGGCTGGCCTCCTATTCTGCTCCTATACTGCAACCTGCACAGGAACTAAAAAAAAAGATCAGTTCTGTTGGGGTTCGGACAATGGTTCTCCAAACTGTGGAGCTGGTTCCCCTTATTGGCGATTGGAGTCAGGAGGGCCCAATCTGAAAGGTACGTTCACTAAAGATTTAGGGTGACTGCTTATTTGCTCTCCTGGATACACATGGAGGCAACTGGGACAATTAGGTGCTCTGCTAGAAATTTTTGGAACCATGACTGAATGGCAGGGGCAGCAACATTTTTCTATATTTGTAACCTTGTTAAGGACTCAAGGTACAAAGGCTGGCCTCCTATTCTGTTCCTGTACAGCAACCTTTAGGTTAAATCGATATGAAATCCATTTTAAAAATTAATAAAATAACATAATCTGAAACAAGCAAACAACAAAGTCAGTACTATGCTTTAATAGTAGACCTTCCATACTCTTTTTGCCATCGTTTTTACTCTACTCCCATTGAATTCCCTAGCTCCCCAAAAGTAATGAACTAGTATTTAATAGACCTAAAAGGCTGGGAGAAATAATACTGCATTGAGATTTTTTAAAATTAAAAATTTTAATTTTTTTTACCTGAACAGGTCCAGAATGCCTGTAGTCATTCCCTGTCCAATGGTATATACTGAACATGAGAATGCATGGCTTTCGCATTCTCTTTCGCGATGCACACACTGAGTGACTGAAGTTTATCAGAGCACATGACTGGGGGCACCTGGGAAACTGTCAATATGTCTAGCCCCATGTCAGATTTAAAAATTAAATAAAAAAAAATCTGTTTGCTCTTTTGAAAAATGGATTTCAGTGCAGAATTCTGCTGGAGTAGCACTATTAACTGATGCATTTTGAAATTTTTCCCTTGACAAAATTCCATTTAAGTTCTCTAATGCTTATGTATGTTGGAAGAAATGTGTATATGCATTTATATAGGTGAGCCTTTGGCTCTGGAAAAGGGTTTTTTAGAATGTCAGTAGCAACATTGCTTCAAGTAATTGGTGATGGACTTTTTTTTCCATTATTCCCAGGTTATTAGCAAATGTTGGAACAACAAAGGTAAGCTTCAGTGGGCAATAGCACCAGAATTAGCCCTGAGTTACTGATATATAAATATCTTGGGCTTAAAGCAATTGTTTACATCCCTAGAGAAGAGGCAAGCACTATTTAAAAGGTGAGTTTTCGATTAATTTCAGTTTGTCCAACAGGCCCCTGGTATTCTACTTTGACACTGCCTGTTTCTCCCAGATCTTGCAAGGTAGGTCATATTAATTCATTCATTCTTTGTTGTGACTGTTTTGTTAGCAAAAGGATTATCTACTCACTGGAAATCTACCTCCCAAGCACCAAATAACAAACACCATAGATTGTTCAAGCTTAAAACAACAAGCAAAAGGTATCTTCTGGAAAGCCCCATTCAATGCACTTTTGTTAAAGGACAAGTAAACCATTAAAATAAGTCAATGTAAAATTGATGAGAGTGCTATTCTAAGAAATTAAGCAATTTACATTCAATATTTATTACTTTTTATTCTAAGATAGTAGAATGTATTTTGTTCCATCTGGTTAGTTTCTGACCAGTCTGACCACCAAGTAGTCAAGAAAGTTATCAGGAGAAAGAAAGAGCCTACTCTGATGTTCTTCTGCTGAGGAAGACAATTAGAAACCTTTTTCACATTGCTTTCCTAAGCAGAAGAACATCAGAGCAGGCTCTTTCTTTCTCCTGACAACTTCCTTGACTACTTGGTGGTCAGACTGGTCAGGAACTGACCAGCAGGTGGCGCTGTTGGAACAAAATTCATTCATATGAATAGCACATGTATCCCTTAATATCTTGGAATAAAAAAATAAATAATTAATGAATGTAAATGACAAGAGCTTAGAAAAGCACTCTCATCAATTTTACATTCACTTATTTTAAAGGTTTACTTATCCTTTAAACCAGAAGACTCGTGCCCCTTTAATTTGTAGGAGGAGGGAAATTTTACTGCCCCGAGCAGCAAGTTTATATACATTATGTCATTTTAAAATCATTTCTGCTTTGGAGTTATTTAAAGAATTTCAGTACGACTGATTTGCTGTATTTGGTTACACGGATCTACGAGGAGCAAATTGTGGATAAAATAATGTCGGTTTGAGAGCTCGGAGAGAGAGTGCACTTGAATTCCATTAACAGCCACATTCCTGCTGTAGTTAAACATGTATTCAAGGAACGTAATGATGTTAAATTGTTTTGCCCATTCCCACTCTAAATAAAATAACCCATTTTACTTATCGACGCAAGACGAGCATGCAGAACACGAGAGACAGTTTTATGTGCGTTTTGAATTGAATGTAAGATGTGATTGACATAATGTATACATTTCTGGAAAAAACTACAGTATCCTGCTTCAGTTTGGGAAAGAAAAGCAGTGCTGGGTCAGATTAGAAGAGTGTCCAAGGTCAGTGTCGGACTGGGACACCGGGGGCCCACCCACCTCAGACCAGGGGCCCACCAAAAAAAACCTGAGACCAGGGGTCCACCCAAAAACCATAGACCAGAGGCCTACGAATAAACCTTAGACCAGTTGCCCACTGTCAGTACTATTATTCCGCCTCTCCTCACTCAACCTCTATTCTCCTAGTCTCTTTTCTTTACATACTATAATCTATTATTCCATCTATTTAGCCTCTTTGTTCTCATAGAAATAGGGAATGACCATGAAATAGGGAATGACCATGAAATAGGCCAAATGTTGAGTAATTGTAGTTGAGCTGTGCAGTGCAGCAGTGTTTAGTTTCCCTTTAATTACATCTACAAACCCTCCTTGTAATCCATCATATTGCCCTTTTCTCTCTTTCAGGTATCAGTAGTAAAATGACAGTATGTTTTCTTTGTATTGAAATACAAGTATGGGACCCGTTATCTAGAATGCTCGGGACCTGGCGTTTAGGGATGTAGCGAACTGTTCGCTGGCTTCGATCCGAACGAAAATCCTTCGATCGAACGATTTCAATCCTTCGATCGTTCGAATCGAACGATTTTCGGATGTTCGAAGTTCGCGAACAGTTCGCGAACTGTTCGCAAATTTTGCCGGTGTTCGCGAACGGCGTTCGCGAACACATCGGCGGCGGTTCGCTACATCCCTACTGGCGTTTTCCAGATCTTCATACCTTAAGTCTACTAGAAAATCATGTAAACATTAAATAAACCCAATAGGCTGGTTCTGCTTCCAATAAGGATTAATTATATCTTATTGTGGCCATACACAGGCCGATAAAAGCTGCCGACAGACCGAGTTTATGGGGTCCTCTGACGGGCTTCCCCGATCTATATCTGGCTGGAAGTTGGCCACATGTTGATCGGACAAGACTAAAAATCCAGTCGGATCGCAGCTGCATCTGTTCGTTGATGCAGTCCCGTGATCCGACTCCCCGTTAGCCTTCGTTATGATCCGATCGTTGGGCCCTAGGGACCATGATCGGATCAGCCCGATATCGCCCACCTCAAGGTGGGATCAAGAACATGGTACTGTTTTATTATTACAGAGAAAAAGGAAATCATTTTTAAAAATTTGGATTATTTGAATAAAATTAAATCAATGGGAGACAGTTTTTCCGCAATTTGGAGCTTTTCGGATAACGGCTTTCCGGATAATGGATCCCATACCTGTATTAGACTTAACACAACAATTCGAGACATCGATTCCCCTTTAAATTCCTTACTTGTTTGGTTCTTATCATTCTTGGCCAAGGGACGCTTATCTGATGGCTGTAACTGATTTGCACTTATAGATGGGACTGTACAAAGCAATGTCTGCACAACCTGATTTCAGTTATCTGAAACCAAAAGGTAAACATTTCATTTTTTAAGGGAAAAATACACCCGTTTAATGCTCAAACTACAGATATGGGACCTGCTATCCAAAATGATTGGGACCTGGGCTTTTCCAGATAATGGATCTTTCTGTAATTTGGATCTTCATACCTTAAGACTACTAGAATATCATGTAAACATTAAATAAACCCAATAGGCTGGTTTTGCTTCCAATAAGGATTAATTATATTTTAGTTTGGATCAAGTTCAAGGTATTGTTTTATTATTACAGAGAAAAAGGAAATTTTTTTGAAAAATTTGGATTATTTGGATAAAATGGAGTCTATGGGAGCCCATTGACTTTAATGGTCACCAACGACAAAATCTGCGTTTCGCGAATTATTTGCGAATTTCATGGCAAAGCGAAACGGGACAAATTTGCCCATCACTGTCACTGAATCTTACAGCTTTGCCTAGTCAGTTGTCATATTCCAAGCTCGGAATAAGAATCCGCTCCTATGATTTTGGATGTGCCTGCACCGAGATACGTTGTGATGGCCCGGGTGCCGGAAAATGCAGCAAATATCTGCCCAAATTCGCCCAAGCCTATATTCGAGTTATGAGGTCATTCGAGGTAAAAAAAAAAACTCTAACATTCGACCTCTGATAAATCATCCCTATAATGTAACTTTCCCAAGCTCTCCAGGGTCGGCAGCGGTATTAAAATGCTAAAGATTCCTCCTATGAGAATTCCATTGATCTGTGTAAATCTGGCTCCATGTTCTTTATTCCTGCATTTGCACTTGGAAGTTTTCAGCCCAGTTTCCTAGTCTGTCCTTCCTCCCCAAGTTTGATTCCAGTGTAATATCATGATGCCAAAAATATTACAAAATTCTCTGTAACATAAGAGCAAGATGGCCGACAGTCATAATCAGCATTCTGATTTAGCCAATTCTCATGCGTCTAAAATTATGTTTTTGGGGAGAAGGATTCTCATTGGTACATTGTTTTCTGTCTGTACAGTAATTCATTGTCAGCTATAGGCACAGTGGGAGAGCTTTACGGTTAGGTTTATTGTCCTTTTAAGAAGTCATATGATGTGATGGGCAAATCTTTCCGCCTGCCATGGATTAGTGGCGAAATTCTGTATTTTGGCATCTGCAAATTTTTTTTTTGCTGCAGAAAAATTTGCAGCAACAAAAAAGTTGCAGAGAGAAACACCCATAAGAAAAACGCCCATTGACTTTAAGGGTAAGGGCACACGCTAAGATTCGGGGAGATTTAGTCGCCCAGCGACAAATCGCCTCTTATTTGGTGACTTATATCCCTGAAATGCCTTTCCGCCGGCTAGAATCGAAATTGCCGGCGTGATGGCACACGGAGCTCTTCATTTTCCAAAGTCACCTGAAGCTGCCTCATGGGGAAACTTTAGGCGACTTTGGAAAAAGAAACGCTCTAGCCATCAGGGAGGCATTGCGGGGAGATTAGTCGCCCAATGAAAAAGCGATTTGTAGCTGGGCGACTAATCTCCTCCAAATAGCATCATGTGCCACTATCCTAATGCAGTTGGACAAAAAAGTCGCCATAAGAAAAAATGCCCATTGACTTTACTGCAGTTGGACAAAAAGTCGCAATCAGGAAAAAATGCCCATTGATTTTAATGCATTAGGACAAAAAAGTCGCCATAAGAAAAAACGGCCATTGACTTTACTGCAGTTGGACAAAAAGTCGCCATCGGAAAAAAATGGCCATTGACTTTAATGCCATTTGCCGTAAATTTGCAAATGTATTCGCCGGCGGCGAAACAGGCACATTCGCCTTGAGAATAAATTCGCCCATCACTACCAAAAGGTAATTTAATATAATATTTAAAAATGATTTGTTATCTCCGCACTGTTTGTAATTGGAATACTTTTAATGGCTGCCTTCTACTGAACAACTATTTGGCTGCGACTTTATCCTTATCCAGGGACTGGTCCGATTGCATCTTGGAGTCAGGAAGGAATTATTTCCCTCTCTGAGGCAAAATGGAGAGGCTTCAGATGGAGTTTTTCACCTTCCTCTGGATCAACTGGCAGTTAGGCAGGTTATATATAGACTTAAAAGGTTGAACTTGATGGATGTGTGTCTTTTTTCCACCTAACTTACTATATTACTATGTTATTACAAAATTTTGCTGAAATTTAGATAAATTCATTGGATTTCAACATATTTCTTTTTCATGGAGAAAAAACAGCATGGCAAAATTCTAATAATGTAGATGATTTTTCCTTCATTTTTTCCCCCAGTTCAAAATAGAGGGAGAGAGGAGCAAACTGAGCATGCTCAAGCCCTAGCGCTGGAGGTTTAAGCTGAAAACAGGAAGTCTGATACAGAAGCCCATGAGTACACAATAGAAGGAAAGAAATGTGCTGTTTCTTTTGACAGAGGACTCAGAGCAGCATTACTTTGAGGGTTTACTGGTGTATTTATATAGACCTTTCTGATAAAGCTTACTTAGTTTAAGCCTTTCCTTCTCCTTTAAAAAAATCCTGTGATCACTGAATAGACAGAATTCTCACTGGACAATTGGGCTGCTGGTTCCGGAGAGCTTGCGGGGAAAGTTTAATCAGGGTCAATATTTATTAAAAGCGGAACTTCACTGAAATACTTTAAAGGAAAAGGAAAGTCGTTTTGCATTTGGGGGTGCCAAATTTTAGGCTGCCCCACTGATGCCGGAGTCGGAACCAACAGTGCAGAGGCAGATATTGCTCGAAACAGTAATGACATAAAAATAAAAACTTTAAAACTACTGAAAATGCATGTTAAAAAGTTAGTTTTTTTTTAGAATTACACTTTCTTTTATTATGTTTTTGGATTGTTCCTTTAAGTAGTAATGTCTCTGTGCAAGTATATCTTATACTAACTGTGCTAATAACGTGTGTATGTCCTCTGAGTGTGTGTGTGTGTGAGAGTGTGTGTGTGTGTGTGTGGGAGTGACTAAATAAGTCATGCATTTAGAAACAATAAATGTCTCCTGGTGTTGCTCACTCTCTGCATGACATTTCTCCGGCACAATGTTGCACAGCGCAGCCACCAAGCAACTCATCACTGCAGTTCTGCTGCTCTGCTCAGGTCAGATTCCCTCTCGATCATCTCTTCTCCTTCTGATTCTGCATTTATTTGGTCCCTGGATTCTCTAACCAGAAAGATTCTATTCATCAGCCACGGTGCCACAATGAACCCCTTTCCTCCGCTTTTTTCTTTCTCCGTAGTTATATTTTTGTGCTTTTACCATATTTGTTTTTATTTTCAGTGAAATTCAAAATCCTATTTTTTTTTTAGTTTATTCTTTTAAGGGGTGTTCACTTTTAGTATGTTATAGAATGGCCAATTCTAAGCAACTTTTCAATTGATCTTCATTATTTATTTTTTTAAAGTTTATGAATTATTTGCCTTCTGCTTCTGACTCTTTCCGGCTTTCAAAAGGGGGTCACTGACCGCATCTAAAAAGAAATGCTCTGCAAAGCTACAAATTTATTGTTATTGCTACTTTTCATTACTCATCTTTCTGTTTCGGCCCTCCCCTATAGCGATGGGCAAATTTCTCCCGAATTTCTTACCAATTTCATGATTTTCCCGAAATTTTTTCGCTGTTTCGTGAATTTTGCAGGAAATTCGCAAATTTTTCGGCAAAGCGGCAAAAATTTGTGGGAAAATCATGAAATTGGAAAGTTCACAAAAAAATCTTGAAATTTTAACATTTTCACGCAAAAATCTTGAAATTTGGACATTTTCACAAAAAAATCGTGAAAACCGGGCATTTTCAGGATAAATCATGAAAATCGGAAATTGACACTAGTGTCCAAGCAGACGCCAGTGTTAAAGTCAATGGGCGTCTGAATAGTGTTGACGCACGACGATTTAGATGCAAGCGACTTTTCGGACGCGCGTCCAAAAAAATTTGACCCTGGCGAAATTTTGCCTGACTAATTTATTCGCCCATCACTACTCCCCTATTAATATTTCATATTCTCATTCAAATCAATGCCTGGTTGTTAGGGTAATTTGGACCTTAGCAACCAGAGTGCTGACACTGCAAACTGGAGAGCTGCTGAATAAAAAGCTAAATAACTTATAAACAACAAATAATAAAAAATGAAAACAAATTGCAAATTGTCTCAGAATATCGCTCCCTACATCATTCTAACACTTTACTTAAAGGTGAACAACCCCTTTAAAAGAAAATAATTCATTCAGTTTCTGAAAAGCATGGAGTTTGATTTAAGGGGCAGTTGAATTTTCGAATGAATAAAATTCGAATTTCAAGCTACTTTTTGTGTACTTCAACTAGGGAATAGTACAAATTCAATTCGAATTTGAAAAAAAATGTAAAAAAATGTGAATATCTCTTTAAAAATTCAACTTCGACCATTCGCCATCTAAAACCTGCCGAATTGCTGTTTTAGCCTATGGGGGACCTCCTAGAACCTATATGGAGTCAATTGGTGGACTTGGAAAAATCTACATTTTTTTGGGAAAAACTTCAAATCAAATCCGATCGAATGCGCTATTCCTTTGATTAGTATTCGGCCGAAGACGGACCTATTTGATCGAAAACGGACCTATCCGACCAAAAAAAAAAAAAACGACTTAATTACGGTTGGTCTTTTTGAATTCGAATTTCGAAATTTTTTTCAATTCCAAATTCGACCCTTGATAAATATGCCCCTAAATGTTGCTTTGTAGATTTTATAATCAGAGTATTTTATTATAGAATGGATCTATTACTGGAATGATTCTAGACAAGTGTACCCAGTCCTAGAACTATAATAACGCTTTGGCCAATCACATAAGCAAATCAAGATCCTAATACCTTCCGCTAAAATTTTCAGACTGCCGGCTGAAACATTTCAAGGATTATGGGATATTTTGGGATGATGGAAACCTTCCTAAACTACATTTCTGCCCCAATGTCCCAAGACATATCCCTGTAACTCCATGCTGTGATTTATCTTATCCAGATGCAGGCGGCTGTTGTCTGTCCTTTTTGTGAAGCTGCTCTTGTTTAAAGGGATACTGTCATGGGAAAAAAATTTTTTTTCAAAATGAATCAGTTAATAGTGCTGCTCCAGCAGAATTCTGCACTGGAATCCATTTCTCAAAAGAGCAAACAGATTTTTTTATATTCAATTTTGAAATCTGACATGGGCCTAGACATATTGTCAATTTCCCAGCTGCCGCAAGTCATGTGACTTGTGCTCTGATAAACTTCAATCACTCTTTACTGCAAGTTGGAGTGATATCACCCCCCTCCCTTCCCCCCCCCCCCAGCAGCCAAACAAAAGAACAATGGGAAGGTAACCAGATAGCAGCTCCCTAACACAAGATAACAGCTGCCTGGTAGAAGATCTAAGAACAACACTCAATATTAAAAACCCATGAATGTGTCATGAGACACATTCAGTTACATTGAGAAGGAAAAACAGCAGCCTACCAGAAAGCATTTCTCTCCTAAAGTGCAGGCACAAGTCACATGACCAGGGGCAGCTGGGAAATTGACAAAATGTCTAGCCCCATGTCAATTTCAAAATTGAATATAAAAAAATCTGTTTGCTCTTTTGAGAAATGGATTTCAGTGCAGAATTCTGCTGGAGTAGCACAATTAACTGATGCGTTTTGAAAAAAACATGTTTTCCGATGACAGGATCCCTTTAACTTGCCACGGAGCCTGTAAGTCTGACACTGCAGCTCCCTATGGGAGTTTCCTGGATCCCATAGGCTATAAAGTCATGTTAGGGGGCTGCCTGTCTGGGGAAATGTAATAACAGCATTCATATAACATGCACATAGCAATGCATGGGAGTGAGCCAGCTCCAATCATCATCAAAGAGAAGGGTTTAAACCAAACCAAACAATTCCATATTTAACTGTCCAAACAAGCAAAAAATATTCACTCTGGGGCCCTCCAGCTCTTGCTCTATTTCACCTCCCAGCATCTAAACCCTGCTTAGAGCTCAGGGGCATCACTACCCCCCTAGGCCTCAGCTATTTATAATCAAACATGCCAGTGGTGACCTGTTGGTAAACTACAACTCCCTACACCAGTACACAGCAGTTATAAAATACTACACTGGCTTGAGGACGTTCTTGGGAGCCCAAAGTTCGTGTTCTGTAGATTCAGGGGGAAGAAATACCGGTTTTCAAATAATGACTGCATTTTGGAAGATTATGAAACTACATTATGGGCCTGATTTATTTAAAGGATAAGTAAACCATTAAAATAAGTGAATATAAAATCGATGAGGGTGTTATTCTATGCCATTTTCATCCATTATTTATTTTCTTTTTACTCCAAGATAAGGGATACATGTGCTGTTAATATGAATGAAATTTGTTCCAACAGTGCCACCTGCTGGCCAGTTTCTGACCAGTCTGACCACCAAGTAGTCAAGGAAGTTGTCAGGAGAAAGAAAGAGGCTGCTCTGATGTTCTTCTGCTTAGGAAAACAATTAGAAACCTTTCTCAAATCTTTCCTAAGCAGAAGAACATTCACTGATGAAACCCATCCCACTCACTGCAATGGTACCTAATGGAAAGTCCCAATGATGATGACAATCTTCTTGGGCCTAAGTGCAGTTCCCCTACCCTGTAATAATAGCATTATACCTTTTTATTCAGAATTATTATATAAAAGGAAATAACAGCATAAAGAGCCTAACTGAAGAGAATACAACTGTACATTGGCAAATTAAACTTGTACTTATTGCTGAAAAGAACAATTAGAGTGCAAAAAGTTTAGTCCGATCAATATACATTATATTTCTTGAGAAATAAATGTAATATTGAAAAATTTCAATTAAGAGGATCCATTATGTGAAAATGCCTGTTCTCTTTTTACAAGAGCCACTTAACTCCGAGTGGTGTTTTTTCAAATCTCATAGACATTTTATTGGAAAGTCACAATTGGTACTGAAAAAAAATTATTTTTCAATATGTTCTTAATAAATTGTGTAAATATGATGTTTTTGGACATAGGCACTTTTTTTAAAATTGTGCTTTGTGACAGTGGCGTAACTAAATATTACTGAACCCTGCGGCAATTATTTTTCAGGCCACCAAATTGAAAATTGTACAATGAAATTGTTTGGGAATTAGGGCCTCATTGGCCCCTCCTAAGTAGTTACGCCCCTGCTTTGTGAGGTTCTGGACATACCATAACTGTATGGTACTTGTCTCTCCAGACCTGGAGCAAACTTAGGAACCGAGGGGTTGGTCTCTGGCCTTTGTCAAAAACAATGGGAGGAAGGTCTGGAACAATGGCTTTTTATTTCAACGTTGAATCGGCAGGTTACTAAGAGACACGTTAGGAAAAGTCTGCTTTGGGTGATATGGATTGTATGAATCTGGATACTATGCGGTAGATTCTATGTAATTTCATTCTGGATGCTTGGTTATGTGGACTGTATATCACTGGGTGGACTATATTGGTGGGCTATATATATATCATTAAAGGAGAAGGAAAAGATGAATTTACTTGGGGGGTGCCAAAAGTTAGGCAGCCCCAAGTGATTGCATATACTTACCTAACCTAACTTTTGGCACCCCCAAGTAAATAGGCCTTTCCTTCTCCTTTAATGGATCGGTTACATCAAATTGTCTTTTTTAAAAATTCATTTGTATATAACAAAAAAAGACAGCAAGACATATGTAACGTTAAAAACAGGAAAGGCGACAGGGCGACAATCCATTGTGTGGCGCTCTAATTCTCCTCCCTGGCTATCTCCTATAAAAGGCAGGGAGAAGAAATTGAGCGCCGCACGATGGATTGTCGCCCTGTCGCCTTTTCTGTTTTTAAAGTTAAATATGTCTTGCTGTCTTTTTTTGTTATATACAAACGAATTTTTAAAAAAAGACAATTTGATGTAACTGATCCATTAAAGGAGAAGGAAAGGCCTATTTACTTGGGGGTGCCAAAAGTTAGGTTAGGTAAGTATATGCAATCACTTGGAGTTCCAGGAGTTCCAGTAAGTTATTTCTTAATAAAGACTTTGCAACTTTAAAAAGTTGAATATGTCTTGGTGTTTTTTTTGATGTTACTGGTCCTTTAAGGTGGATTTCTAGTTTGGTTTTGTTTGATTTTCTCTTATCCACGAAAGAAGCCAAAGCACAACATGTAAAAAAGGAAATAAATGCACCGATCTGCTAAATTCCGTCTCATAGAAAGTCAAAGAAAGTAGAAGTGAAGTAAGGAAAGTAAAAGGCACCAACTTTCTGCAATCACTATGTTTTTATTTTCGTTTCCTGTTTATTGCTAAATGCCATTGAGTAACAGCAATGACTATCTCTTATTTCTGCTGTGCCAATAAGCTTATAGTCTCTCTATTAATAATACCAGGGTTCCTTTATCAATGCTACAGCTATGAAAGCTGGAGAGGCAAGAGATGTCCATGGAGGGAGGTCTTGCAGTCATGACATTTGTCAAAGTAATCTGCTCCTTGCACCATTTTAAAAAGGTGATGCAGGGGGATGCAGAGGAGCACAACAGTAGCCACCGGACCCATTCATAATTCCATGGTTCCCTGCATTTGTTAAGTGAGTATGCCTCATCAGATGCAACTCTATGGGGCAGATTTATCAAGGGTCGAATTTCGATGTAAAAAATACTTTGAAATTCGACCATCGAATTGAAATACTTCAAATTCGAATAACGAAGTCAAAGTATTTTTCACCGACTTCGGCCATGGAACGATCGAAGTAAAATCATTCGATCGAACGATTAAATTGTTCGAATCGAACGATTTTAGCGTACGATCGAACGATTTTACTTCGATGTGTGAAGACTTAGAAAAATGGTCTAGAAGGTCCCCATAGGCTAACATAGCAATTCGGCAGGTTTAATTTGGCAAAGTATTGAAGTCGAAGTTTTTTAAAAAGACAGTACTTCGATTATCGAATATTCGAATATTCGAACGATTTTACATCGAATTCGAAGTAAATTCAAAGTTGTAGTATCCTATTCGATGGTCGAAGTATCCAAAAAATTACTTCGAATTTTTTTACTTAGAAAATTCCCTCTAATTCACTTCGACCCTTGATAAATCTGCCCCTATGTCTACTCCATAGCTACATAGTAAAATTGGGTTGAAAAAAGACCTGGAGGCAGATTTACTAAAGGACGAATTGTCGCCAGCGACCGCTTTGCACACATCGCACCACTTCGCCAATCGCAAATTCGCTACCACTACGCTAATTCACTGACATGCGAAGTTGCGCCCTGGGCGCCGAACGCTGGGGACTTTTCACTATCATTACTTCTGCAGTGCGAGCACTTTATAGCGAAGATGCGCAAGCGTTCGTTTAGGCCTAGCGAAAATTCGGTAGTGATCTTGCACTTAGGTCAATTTGCATACGGCGGGTAATTTAAAGTTGTATGGACGTCTTTATTATGTTTTATTTATGTTGATGCAAATGCTTGAAGTTACCACTTTTTATTACACATGTCCAGGGAACCTTAATAAAGACAAGAGAGTTAATATAATGCCCTACACATGAGCCCACTGTAAAATTAATGTTCCATATGTTTGAAAATGTATAGGGAAAACCGGTTACCCATAAAAAGTTTGTCAGCCAAAAAAAGTCAGGACTTTTGCAGGCTCTTCCGCTTCAAAAAAGGAAAAGCGTATTTTGAACTTTGATGCATTTTCGGCTCACAGGATATGACCGAAGATTTAGGAAGATTGAGCGGCTTTATAGCACTTCACCTGGTCTGAGGTTCAGTAAAATCTGCATTTCAGTGAATTTGCGGAGTAACGTCCATTCCCCAGAGTGAAAAGTCGCCTGACGATAGAGTGCGAATGACCGCTAGCGATGGTCCCGTTCGCTAGCGAATTGGCGCCTGCGTCTGATAGTGAATTGTAGATGTCCCTGCAGGTGGCAATGCTGGCGAAAAGTCGCTAGCGTTAGCCACTTCGTTCTTTAGTAAATCTGCCCCATGTGTTTTTGGTTGTCAGGTTTGGTGACCCTGGAAACCAAATAACTTTTTAAGATGCAGCCTGGAAATAGTCAGACCAGGGCTGCACATCATTCAAAAAAAACATACTAAATAAGCAATAAAACCAGCTGAAACACTGCTCGTATAAGGGTTAGTTTTTAGGTGAACTTCTCTTTTTACATTTTTGTTGATGTTGTTAATATTCCCAATTCCGACTATTTGCTTCCTGTGGATATATTAAGATATACATGTGCTATTTATAGTTCCACAGCCAGAGCTAAACACTGACTTGTTATTCCAAATTGAAACCAATAGTCCTATTACTGTAGTTGGAGTAATTCATCCCTTTCTTTGATGATAGTGAGAGTCAATAACACTTATACAGAGCTACCTATTTCCTGCCTTATCGGGTTTAAGTCTAATTAGCAGTATTTACAATCTTCATGCAATCAGTCTTATCAATTCTCCTCCCTCGCTCCTACAAAGCATTGCCACATGGGATGCTCTTTGATCAAAGAAACTGCCCACGTTTCACAAATGGGTTCAATTTATTAGCAACATCATTGCTCGCTCTGTGCTAAGAGCAGAGACACACGGTCAGATTGGGGGAGATTAGTCGCCTGGCTACAAATCTCCTCTTCTTCGGGGCGACTAAGCTCCCGAACTGCCTTCCCGCCGGCTAGAATGAAAATTGCAGGCAGGATGGCACTTGGAGCGATTTGTTTTCCGAAGTTGCCCAAAGTTCCCTTGTGAAGCAACTTCAGAAAACGAAGCTCTCCGAGTGCCATCCCACCTTCGATTTTCATTCTAGCCGGCGGGAAGGCAGTTCGGGAGCTTAGTCGCCCCGAAGAAGAGGAGATTTGTAGCCTGGCAACTAATCTCCCTGAATCTGACCGTGTGTCTCTGCCATTAAGGTATTTTGTTTAGAAAATTATTAAATACATTATAGCCTTCATATCTATCTATATTGCTCTCTATTTTTTAATATTAAGATAAGTAGAACCCATTTTAATTTACTGTATATGAGGCATGCTTTGATTGAGTGTTTGTTCATTATAGATCTATATATATAGGTTCAGTTGTTCTGTTTCTTGTGCCATAATTATGCCAAGTAAGTTAATCTCACATAACAACTTTTTCGTTAATGTAGATGTTGTCAGTGGTGTAACTAGAGGGGCCCAGCGCACTATGATCCCCATCCTCCCACCCACTTCCTGCCTCCACCCACTTCCCTCCCGGACTTTGCCCACTCCCCTACCCAGACTCCGCCCATTCAATACCCAGACTCTGCCCACTCCCTGTCCTGTGCCAACAAGCTCTGCTTCCCCACCGCAGGTAAGACAGCAGCTGGGGAAGGGGGGAGTTCTTGTTGGCTATAGAAGAAGCAGACCCAACAGTCTGGGCACCCCTTTTCCCCAGGCTCCCCTGCCACTGGATATTGTCCTTCTCTCCAATCACATTTAAAAACAGATCTCCAAGATAGATTAGGAACAAGGCTACCTATGTATCTGCATCGGTCCCACCAGTACTTGGAGTCCCACTCACAGGAAAAGTAGACATGCTCCTGGTTGGTAATTACCGCCATAGAGCAAAAGCCCAGAAGTCAAGTGGTCAGTCATGGTGGTTATTTGACTGGATTTCCTTTCTGTGGTTAGGGAGACGTAAGGGGGACCTCATATAACCCAGTTCTGTCTCAAAATACATTTCTTCACACTCTCAATGCTCTTGATCAACACCTGTCTGCTTCTTTCATAAACTCACCCCTTACTAACTCCAAGCTTTTTCTCAAGCGTTGGCCTATCTCTGGAATTTCCAAAATAGACAGCAGCACTCCCATATCACAGTAAAACCGCCTTTATTTCAGAATTACATCTGGCACAGCAACGTTTCGGACCACCTGTTTTTTTTCAAGCTGACAATCAAAATGCTATCTCTGGAATTACCTAGTACAATGTCTAGCTCTCGTCACTCAAACCCTTCAAACACTCCCTAAAAACCCACCTATTGGTGGAAACCTATATCGTATCATAAAAAGTATCATTGATTCTTTCCAACAATCTTTTGTAAAGTGTTCCACATCCCTTTAGACCAGTGATCCCCAACCAGTGGCTCACGGGCAACATGTTGCTCATCAACCCCTTGGATGTTGCTCTCAGTGACCTCAATGCAGGTGATTATTTTTGATTTCCTGGCTTGGAGGCAAGTTTTAATTGCATAAAAACCAGGTATACTGCCAAACAGAGCCTTGTGTAGGCTGCCAGTTCACAATAGGCAATTATTAGCTCTTATTTAGCACCCAGGAACTTTTTTATGCTTTTTCATGCTTGCATTGTTCCCAAACTCTTTTTACATCTGAATGTGGCTCATGGGTAAAAAAGGTTGGGGACCCCTGCTTTAGACTGTAAGCTTTTGCTTTCAATCTTCTTCATTCTATAACCCTTGTTTCATAATTTGCATTATTTATTGTCAGTGGCTTGCTATAATATTATTGTAAAGTGCAAATGCAACTAGTTGGCACGTTGTACATAAATAAACAAAGATGAATCTTAATTCTGGAATGACTGACTATAACCAATGGCATCACATGACTTTGGCTGAGGTCCCAACACGTGGACCAATCGTCAGTTGCGGTGTATGGTATATCCTGATCAGATTGTGGTATGAATGTCAAGCTACGAGGCAAGAAGAAGAATTGGCAGACGAGCTAGATAAAAACAGGCACACTCATATTTCAGATAAAGACCAATTGTAAAGTTAGTGGAAATAACCACAGACGTCTTTCACTTCTGAGGATCTCCTATAAAAGTGGTCTTCAAATTTTAATTAATTCAAACAAACATCCATTGATGAAAAAAATGTTTACATCTGTATAACACATACACAAGACGCATTGTATGAACCTTTCAAAGAAACAAAGGAAGACTTAACCTAGATCCAAAAAAAAAATTTGGCTAGGGCAATGGGATCATTATTACTGGCCAGCCATCCACTATATTTATAAAAATGTCCTGCGTTTTATATTTAATTGCCAGTAAAAATAAATAGATGCAAGTAGCTATTACAGATAGAGAAAGTATGTGGCATTTATTCAACCTGAACTTCCCCCCCTTTTTTTTAAATGTCTCATTAAAAAGTCGATTTCCCTATAAGGATAAGGATTCCCATTGGCTTTTCCAGGAGGGGGTTTATTTAGGCATCATACATGGCTCAGTAGAATGAAAGTAGAGTAAAGTCAGCAAATATCTTTTAGCTTTTAATTTAATAAAGTGTAGCATATTTTCTACTATATAAAGTCAAGTATACAATGCTGATACAGATGTGATATCAATGAGGGTGTATTCAGCCATCAGAGAGGACAATGTGTGACATTCATAAATCTGACACAAGATGGAGCTGTGGAAAAGAAAATGAATGAATATATTTAAAGCCGTCCCTTATTTCACCATGACAACGTAGTCTACATATTACCTTTTTTTTTAGCTATTTGTATTCTATATTCTTTAAAGTGATACTGTCATCAGAAAACATGTTTTTTTCAAAACGCATCAGTTAATAGGGCTACTCCAGCAGAATTCTGCACTGAAATCCATTTCTCAAAAGAGCAAACAGATTTTTTTATATTCAATTTTGAAATCTGACATGGGGATAGATATTTTGTCAATTTCCCAGCTGCCCCAAGTCATGTGACTTGTGCCTGCACTTTAGGAGAGAAATGCTTTCTGGCAGGCAGCTGTTTTTCTTTCTCAATATAACTGAAGGAGTCTCAGTGGGACATGGGTTTTTACTATTGAGTATTGTTCTTATATCTACCAGGGAGCTGTTATCGTGTGTTAGGGAGCTGTTATCTGGTTACCTTGTTCTGTTGTTAGGCTGCTGGGGTGGGGGGTGATATCACTCCAACTTGCAGTACAGCAATAAAGAGTGATTTAAGTTTATCAGAGCACAAGTCATATGACTTGGGGCAGCTGGGAAATTAACAATATGTCTAGCCCCATGTCAGATTTCAAAATTGAATATAAAAAAATCTGCTTGCTCTTTTGAGAAATGGATTTCAGCGCAGAATTCTGCTGGAGCAGCACTATTAACTGATTCTTTTTGGAACATTTTTTTTCCCATGACAGTATCCCTTTAAGGTTTTAAAATGTAACATGTTGTAAATGTCCCCTGAAGATACCCAACAGCAACCAAGGAAGAAGAATTATCTTTTTTCCCCATGAGCCACATTATAAATATAAAAAGGAGTTGGGGAGCATATGAAAAATAAGGGATATGATTGGCTAGTGGTGGCCCCTATGTAGACTGGCAGCCTACAGGATCCTCTGTTTGGTAGTACACCTGGTTTTTCTGCAACCAAAACATGCCTCAAAGCCAAAAACTAAAAAATAACCTCCTGTTTTTAGGTCAATGGGAGCAACATCCAAGGGGTTGATTGAGCGACATGTTGCTCATGATTCACTGGTTGGGGATCACTGGTTTAACATTGTTCAGCAGCTTCAGTCCCAACTGAGCTTGCTCCACGCTAATATATCCGATTGTAACAGTTTAGAATTGAAGATAAATGAGTTTAAATGAGGAGGAAAATGAAAGTAAACATACATTTTTTTAAAACATACATTTTTAGAAAATGAACCAATATATAATAATATATAATATTTCCAGTCTGTAGGTGCCGCTGATTTGTTCAGCTAAGGAGAAGAGCAAACATTTTATGCGCCTCACTAAGTCTAAAACATACTTCAGTTGTAATAGTTCTCTCCTTATGTTAACGTGGTTCAGAATGCAGACTATAATAGACATATGTGTAGTATAATATGTATACACTATATAGGCATCGGTACATCTGCCGTCTAACATCACAATACAATCTAAATGTAAACAGTTTATCCTGTCTTTGCTGCAGAAACCACCCTTGACTTCTACACTTCTGGCAAGTAGTTATGGGCGAATTGGGGGTGTTTTGCTTCGCTGAAAAATTTGCAAATTTCCCGCAAAATTCGTGAAACTGAGGAAAAATCGCGAAACGGTGCCGGCGTCTCGTTTTTGACGCCAGCCTCTGTTTTTGTAGCCGGCGTCCGTTTTTTTGGACCCTGGCGCACATTCGCTGGCAAAAATGCGCCGGTGTCCATTTTTTTGGACGCCGGCGAATTTTCACAGTGGTTACGCGAATTTATTCGCCAGCGGAAATTTTTCCTCTGTTGCTTAGTACAGGTGGAATTATGGTGTTTAAAGAGGAAAGTGCCTTTTCCCAAACTGTTGCCACAAAGTAGGATGCACTGAAAATGGAAACGTCACAAACTAAAATAACTAGGGGAGGTGTTAATGAGCAACACAAGAGTTCAGGGCTGAACAAGTAAGTTGTCTGCTTCAATGTAATATCTTACAATTAACTGTAAAATAACCTTATATTTATGTTTTACAGTCACTCTCACATGTGGAGACGAAGTGTTCGGAACGGAAGGTCAACCCGTTATTTTGCCATGTACCTACAAAGTGAGCAGCACAAGTGATATCACTACCATGTGCTGGGGCAAGAATACCTGTCCTAGCTCAAAGTGCAATCAACCTCTCGTTTGGACTGATGGATATAAAGTGACTTTTACATCGTCTAATCGCTATGAGCTAAATGGTCCCATTCCAAAAGGAACAGTGTCTCTTACCATTAAGAGCGTAACCCTCGAAGATCAAGGGACTTACTGCTGTCGCGTGGAGCATCATGGCTGGTTTAATGACATGAAACTCAACATCAGACTAGTGGTGAAAAAAGGTGAGAAAAATATTAATGATCAGTTCGCCCAGTTTACCCGTTAGTAGTATGGTAGTAGTATCTATATTCATGCTGTTTAGAAAATAAAATGTATTGTATCATATTAAATTATATGACCCTACATGGAGCCTAACGCGTTTCATGCTTACTTGGCACAATCATAGGCAAATTCCAAAAAAAACAAAACACATGTCCACATACACATATATATATATATATATATATATATATATATATATATATATATATATATATATATATATATATATATATATATATATATATATATATATATATACACACTTTCAAATAAACCCTCCCATTAGTAAAACCAATCACAATCGGGCGAGGTCATTCTTGTATCAACAGCTCATTAAGGTATCCCAGACCTGCCCTTCAGCTATAAGATCATTATACCTATTTAATTTGAAAAATCCATGTTCAAGGGTAAAACTGGAGCAATATAAAACCATGACAATAATAAATATCAAGTACAAATATATTCATAATACAAAACAAGTCACATGGAATATAAAATTCATTCTCTAAATCAAAAAATCCAGTATAAAGTAAAAGTATCTCCTCCTCTAATACCAGTTCAATCGCCTGGACTGGAAAGTATTTTAAAGGATAAGTAGACCTTTAAAATAAGTGAATGTAAAATTGATGAGAGTGCTATTCTAAGTATTTTTCTAATTGACATTCATTATTTATTTTCTTTTTATTCCAAGATATTAAGGGATACATGTGCTGTTAATATGAATTAATTTTGTTCCAACGGCGCCACCTGCTGGTCAGTTTCTGACCAGTCTGACCACCAAGTAGTCAAGGAAGAAAGAGGCTTAGAATAACACGCTCATCAATTACATTACATTTACTTATTTTAAAGGTTTACTTATCCTTTAAGTCTCTATTATTAAATTCCATGGCGTGCCTGGTGACATTGGTCTTGTTGCAGTGCTTAATATTATTAATTTGGTTTATATGTTCTCTAATTCGTTCTTTCAAAGACCGCATATTTGACAGGTTACAAATGAAAGACAAATTTTTGACTCACGTTAATTTTTCAGGGTGAAACTTGGCGAAAAATTTCACTCATTACTACCCATTAATTTACCCATGATCACGTCCTCATCCATAACCCTGAGACACTGTAGCACTGTGGGCAATGGATGCCCCAATTATAAAGTGGTCATTATCGCTCCATAAACCATATTGGGAAAGAGGTGTTTAGATGTTGAAGTTATAGTATGATTCCGGTTATTCTCAGGACATGGGAATTTCCTATGAAAATTGAGAATAGGTTTGCTCTTAAATTGACCCATAATTTTTGACCGCAAGATCATTGATCCTTCTCTTACCCGTCTCTACAACCCTTCCACATTATTGGCCATGATGTAAGTTATCCAGTAGTGATAAGTCTAAAACAACATGATTTGTTGAGCCAATCTGAAAACCTTTCAGGGTAAAGTCGCACCTGGAGATTCGGGGGACATTCAGTCGCCTGGAGACTAATCGCCTCTTCTTTGGGGTGACTAATCTCCCCGAAAAGCTTCCCCCTGTCTTCCGCCTGCTAGAATAAGAAAACACCTGCGGCATGGCACTCGCGGCGATTCATTTTCCGAAGTCGCCCTAAGTTTCCTTGTAAAAACAAAGCGCCGCGAGTGCCATGCCGCAGGTGATTTCTCAGAAGAGATCTCCCCGAATCTACAGGTGTGACCTTACCCTTTAGAGGTCATCCTAGTGGCTTCTTTGGATGAGCAGTAAAACATTTTCAAGATAACAACAAGTTGAATTACTTTACACTTATCACCAGGATCGCCATCAGAAATCGCAGGGCCCCATACGAAAAAATTTCCTGGGCCCCTGGGCTGCGTCCACCGCAAGCCCCACCTACATTTCCGCCCTCCCCACCCCACAGGTCTGCCCCCACCACACAGTAAAAAAACAAAAAAAAATATTGGTGGCTATGGTTCCCACATGTTAATAAAAAATAAAAAGATATTGGTGGTCAGGGCCCCCCATAAACAAACATTTGTGCCCAGGGACCCCCATTAAAAAAAATTGGTGACCAAAATTGGTGGCCAGCCCCCCCCCCCCCCATTATAAGAAAATTGGTGGCCAGGACACCTTAAACATACATGCCTTCCCGAAGTCAGCAGCTCTCACAAAGATGGGGGGCCCGGCTAATCAAGTAAGTGTGGCGTGGCAGGGCCCCCATTACCCTCAGGGCCCCCTACAACTCTCCCTCCTGTCCCCCCCCTGATGGCGGCCCTGCTTATCACCACCAGATACCTTATATCATGACCTAAATCAATGAAAGTGGGTGAGGCCAAGGCAATGAAAAGGATTTAGAGCTTGGTGAGGATGGAAACCTGCATAGACTCAAAAAATTCTTGTATATTGTTTTTAAAGTGTTTAACAACAAAAACGCTCATGCACGTTGCCAATTTCAGAGACTGATGACTTTCTTTTTCAACATTAGCTCCTGTAACTACTAAATCAACAATAACTACATTAAGGACCACTACTGAAACCATAAAGCCATCAGCTAAGCCAACAACGATACCAACTACCACATATGTTCCAACCACTGGTAATTTCATAACTGAACATGAAGATCATCACACCACAGGTAATATTTACTCTCAAATGGAGACTACATATAAAACTGACTAACGATTAGAAGTACGATCGTACGAAATCCTTTGACTTCGAATGTCGGACTACCGTGTTCGATGGTCGAATTTCTAAATTGTTTTCACTTTGAAATTCGACCCTTGATAAATCTGCCCCTACATTATATTTTTATTACTTTAATACCCTTTTATTTTTTGGTGCTACTGTTCCTATAATAAACAAGTTGAAAAGCAAATGACTAAGTACAGAGCTACTCCACTTATGGCCTTGTTGTTTTTAGATTACAGATACAGTATTTCCCATCAAGACCCAGAGGAGAATATTTATTTCTAAACATACCAATGACGGCTTTCTCTTGCAAATTAATCATGGCAACATTTAATTACCCAAATGGCAATAATAAGCAGATGCTTTGCTAAAAGCTTGCTTTTACATTTTTTTCTTGAAGGGTCTTTTAATATACTTTTTTTTGTATTTGTGTTTGATCTTCTACTTTATCACAAGGTGTTGAGCAGAGAACAGATTCCAGCACTTACACTTCCCCTGGCATTGCTCTGCTTACCACTTTATCTGCTCTTGCCAGCCAAATCACTGGCCTTGAGTACAGAGCTTAAGTCAACTACCTCATTGAGTTCAGGTAATATATTGGCTATTTCTTCTACCGCCTGCGTGCGATGATTCGGTTTTTATCAGTGTCGGACTGGATTCCAGGATACCAGAAAAACTCCCTGTGGGCCAGATGTCAGTGGCCCCTCTTGCTTCTAACCATTTAGTCTATTTCATGGTCATTCCCTATTTCTTTATGGGAAAAAATAATAATGGAATAATATAGTAAGTAGATATAAAGGACTATGAGAATAAAGAGGTTGAATGAGGAGAGGAGGGATAATAGTTTGGAAAGTGGGCCCATGGTCTAAAGTTTTCTGGTGGGTCCATGGTCTAAGGGTTTCTGGTGAGCCTAATGTTTTCTGGTGGGCCCATGGTCTAAGGGTTTCTGGTGGGCCTAAGGGTTTCTGGTGGGCCTAAGGGTTTCTGGGGGCCCACAGTCTAAGGTTTGCTGGTGGGCCTAAGGTTTTCAGTTGGGTCTAAGGTTTTCTGGTGGGCCTAAGGTTTTCTGGTGGGCCTAAGGTTTTCTGGTGGGCCCATGTCTAAGGTTTTCTGGTGGGCCTAAGGTTTTCTGGTGGGCCTAAGGTTTTCTGGTGGGCCTAAGGTTTTCTGGTGGGCCCACGGTCTAAGGTTTTATGGTGGGCCTAAGGTTTTCTGGTGAGCCCATGGTCTAAAGGTTTTCTGGTGGGCCCTTGACACTGGTTTTAATGATAGTAAAGGATATTGCTTTATTATCAGGTGGGCCTAAGGTTTTCTGGTGGGCCCACTGTCTAAGGTTTTCTGGGGGGCCCACGGTCTAAGGTTTTATGGTGGGCCTAAGGTTTTCTGGTGGGCCCATGGTCTAAGGTTTTCTGGTGGGCCTAAGGTTTTCTGGTGGGCCCTAAGGTTTTCTGGTGGGCCCTAAGGTTTTCTGGTGGGCCCATAGTCTAAGGTTTTCTGGTGGGCCCATAGTCTAAGGTTTTCTGGTGGGCCCACAGTCTAAGGTTTTCTGGTGGGCCCAAGGTTTTCTGGTGGGCCTAAGGTTTTATGGTGGGCCTAAGGTTTTCTGGTGGACCCACGGTCTAAGGTTTTATGGTGGGCTTAAGGTTTTCTGGTGAGCCCACGATCTAAAGGTTTTCTGGTGGGCTCTTGACACTGGTTTTAATGATAGTAAAGGATATTGCTTTATTATCCTTACTTTCAGGATTCACAGTTAGCCATTAGATATTGCCACTAGTTACACAGTACAGAGTAGCACAATGGAAGGTTTATTTCCTTGTTCATTTTCATCTTATACCTCATCTGAACCAATGTTTTCCTATCACATATAATACCTTTTCCAAGAACTGTCCATTAGCCAATATGAAATGTTATGAAATTACTTACCCTTTATGAGAATATTTCTATTTTCGTTATTCTGCCCAAAATATTAGGCTGCAAACTAGTATGGTACTAATAAATGCTCCTATCGAGTGATGTTACATACTTTATAGATAATGGATCTTTCCATTATTTGGATCTTAATACCTTAAGTCTACAAGAGAATCATTTAAAAATTAAATAAACCCAATAGGCTGGTTTTACTTCCAATGAGGATTAATTATATATCTTAGTTGAGATCAAGTACAATGTATTGTTTTATTATTACAGAGAAAAAGGGAAATCATTTTTAACAATTTGCATTATTTGGATAAAAAGGAGTGTATGGGAGACAGGTATTCTGTAATTCGGAGCTTTCTGGATAATGGGTTTCCGAATAACGTATCTGGAAAAAAAATTGGAAACAACAGCACCACCTGCTTTTTTCTATGGTCATTGGTTGAAAATGAAGTTGGCGAAAAGTCTTGTGATGGTGCTCTGCTTGATGGACGTGTGTCTTTTTCAACCAAACTTACTCATGTCACTATGTAGAAAATGTTATGATCAGCGTGTCATCTGACATTTCTCTGATCAGTGTGAAAACTGATAATATCTTAAAAACCTAGAAAAAACATAATTCATGTAAATTGTACAAGAAGAGCACTCTGGCCAATGGTACATTAATCAAGGTTTCCTTTAACTACTTTGTGTAATAAAAACTCACCCTGGTGGTCTAGTGGGGGGATGGCAGGGAACGCGGCATGCCTCCTTGTGATTTAAAGGCGCAGGCGACCTGACGTATGATGTCGGCGCACAATGGCACGAAATTTAAAAGTATTTAAAGGTACATTTTCTTTTTACACACTGCTTGTTATAGGTTTTCGTTACTTCGTTGTGTTTGAAGCTCTGTGCTTCTTGTATCCTGATCTGAATCCTGTTTTTGACCCCTGCCTGGATATTGACTATCCTGAATTCTGTAACCTGACCCTTGCCTGTTATCTGACTCAGATTCTGCTAAATCCCTTCTGATTGATTACCCGGTTTGACCCTTGCCTGCCTGACTTCTTTTGCACTCTGCCTGCCTTGACCCAGCCTGATTTGACTACGACTGTCTTACGTTTTGTACCGTGACCTTCTGCCCAAAGACTTTGCACACCGTTGTGCCCCTTTTGCCTGGTCAGATCCTTTCGCCTTGCACCTCTCTTTATAAGAGCTGATGGCATCTGAGTAGCTGAGGGCTCCTCCCGAGGCCAAAGGCGGCTGCTACAGGCGGAAGCACGAGCCAAGACCAGGGTGCTTGGCATCTGTTCTAACTTTAGGGTGCCAACCGTTACATTTTGTCTATTAGGGTGTTCTGCTAATGTCCCAATGGCCCTGCTCCGAAATTAACAATAACAAAAAGGAGTTATAAAAGGCCTATAAAGGAGTCATTCAGAAACCAGACAATTAGACATTGTAGTGAAATGTTACAGTACAAACATTACGACGTGTATCTTGGATTGGATTAATGAACAAGCATTGCACCATTGAAACAATGAGTTATACCAAACATCTACCCTTTGTAACAACAGCTAAAAAGGTCTAAGACCTTGAGTAAACATTGCAACAGAGAGCAAACAGTTAAATGAATCATTTAGAACATGTGGCAATTTAACTCCCCCTGGATGGTTAATAGGGGACTAGGAGCCTCTTCGTCATCAAGGGTCCTTACTTAGGGAAGACATTTATACTTAACGGCATTTAGTACAAGTAATACTATAATTGCTTTACACAATCTAGTTCATATGTGAATCAAGTGAGGGCTGAAATTCACAACTAGGGAAGTCTGGATTTATACAAAAGGTTTAGGTCCTCGCACACCCTGCCTTCTTGGCTAAACAAAGATGCCTGATGCTCACCGGTGGAGCTCCGGCCACCTCCCAATAGTACTGCAAACGAAAAAATTCCAGTGGCACACGGGACTTATGCAACACCTTAAGTGTTTACTGCGGAGTGCGTTGCAACGTTTCGGACGGACCCCTTTGTCAAGCGTACAGAACATACATGCGGTGCATATAAATAGATAAATAGTGATTAGTTCATTAAACAACACATATTTCATTCTCCAACCCGTGAAAAGCAGAGGGTCACATGGGAAGCATCCCCAGTTGTAGTGCTTAATTAGTCAATAAAAAAGTCCTTATGATGGACTTTTTTTATTGACTTTTAATTCAATTAAGCACTACAACTGGGGATGCTTCCCATATGACCCTCTGCTTTTCACGGGTTGGAGAATGAAATATGGGTTGTTTAATTAACTAATCACTATTTATCTATTTATATGCACCACAAGTCTGGCTTCATGCCATTGCCCATTGGAATGCGATAAATAAAGTGTTTCCCTGGTACTGGGGCACAGACTTGTTCTCCTAGGCCTTGTGCCATATACACCATTATTGGCACCACGTGGCTAGAGTGCAGCACCCATAGGCACAAGACAACCAGTTCCCACAGGAATACATTGGACTTTTCTCATTGTTTTGAAGGGGTTTGCGAGAGAACACACAATTCCTAACTATGTTCCAGCCCTTCTGTTGAGCATGTTGGCAAACATAAGCAATGGTCATACAAACACTAGCAAAACTTGTGGTCCATTTTGGACAGACAATCGTTTGTGCAAAGAGCATTGGCAGATGACATGTTAAAACTTGTTCAATTCCCTAACTGAATGATATAGTACAAGGTTATCAGTTGGGACTCATCACGTTGGCCATCACGTCTTAAGGTGGCCATATACGGAGAGACAAAGAGCGGATCTCTCTCCGATATGCCCACCTTGAGGTGGGCAATATCAGGCTGATCCTAACGAATGGGAACGGGCGGATCGCGGGACCGCATCAACAAACAGATGTGGTCGCGATTCAATGGGATTTTTAGTCCCATCCGATCGAGAACTGGCCGACTTTCGGCCAGATCTCGATCAGGGAAGCCCTTCGGGGGGCCCCATACACTGGCCAATAAGCTGCCGACTCGGTCTGTTGGCAGCTTTTATCGGCCCATGTATGGCCAACCTTTAGAGCTGAGCAAACATGGGTCAATGTTGTATGATTTTTCATTCTCGGCTTGAACTTGCAGCTGAATTGTCCTTATATGTTGCCAAAAATGGGATACCAGGAAAACTCCAGTTGGGCCCAGGTGTCAGTGGTCCCTCTTTCTTCTAACCATTTAGCCTATTTTATGGTCAATACCTATTTCTTTATGGAAACAAAGAGGCTTAATAATGGAATAATAGAGTATATTATGTAGAGAAAAGAGACTAGGAGAATAAAGAGGTTGAGTCAGGAGAGGAGGAATAATAGTTTGGTAACTGGGCCCATGGTCTAAGGTCTTCTGGTGGGCCCCTGGCATCCCAGTCCGACCCTGACTGAATCAGAAATGATAGAATAAATACAGAATAATTCTATTTTATATCTGACAGAGGTATAAATGGTAAGAGAAATAAAGGAGGGAGATAGATGGAGACTTTCTACAGAGTGGGTGAGGTATCACCAAAAAGCTGTCAACGTTCTTTGATTGATCAGCAGAAACATGGCCTGCTGCTTCTTTTGTTTTATCGAATTTTGCATTAAACATTCTTTCTTAAAGGAGAAGGAAAGCTACCAAGGCAGTTTATTGCCAATAGATTAGCCACAACAGTGCAAGCTAGAACACCATTTTTATTCTTTAGAATGCTTTTCCATGCTTAAGTAAATAGCTCTATACACTTTCTCTGTTTGTTTAGGATAGCAGCTGCCATATTAGCTTGATGTGACATCACTTTCTGCCTTAGTCTCTCCCTGCTCATTCATAGCTCTGGGCTCAGATTACATCAGGGAGCAAAGGGAGGGAGAGAGGAGCAAACTGAGCATGCTCAAGCCCTAGCCCTGGAGGTTTAAGCTGAAAACAGGAAGTCTGATACAGAATGATGATTACACAATAGAAGGAACGAAATGTGGTGTTTCTTTTGACAGAGGACTCAGAGCAACATTACTTTGAGGGTTTACTGGTGTATTTATATAGACCTTTCTGATAAAGCTTACTTAGTTTTAACCTTTCCTTCTCCTTTAAAAGGTAATTGCATTGCGAATTTTAATTGCACACTTGTAAGAAGTGCTTGAAGGTGTCGTAATCTTTTGGAGCAAACATTCACCGCGCACTGGCGCAAACGACAACATTCGCAAACCTTCGTCCACTTCGTTGGAAATGGTCTCTAAAGTTTCCTGCTTTGCAAAAGCGATCTTAAAGTCACTCAATGGAAAATGTGTTAGCTCAAAGGAATAACTTTTTGCATTGCGAATATTTAAATTACGTTTTTTTAATTGATGCAACAACTGGGGGCAGATTTCTCAAAATGTGAGATCAGAACTCACCACATTTCTATGGGATTTTAAAAAGCATATTTATGAAATGGTGAACTCCATTGAAAAATCCCATAGGAATGAATAAAACATGGATGAGTTTTTCTGTGTTCTAAGGGCAGATTTATAAAAGGTTGAATTATAAGGTTTTTTTTTTTACCTGAAATTAACTCGAATGGCTTTGAAACTCGAACAGTATCTTATTTAAGAAAAAACTCGAACGTCTAAAACTCGAAAGAATATTACCGACCCGAGAATTAGAATCGAATTTAACTAAACATGATTCAAGATTTTTCTCAGAAGAAACTTGTATTTCAGGAAGGCTATTAACATCTTCAAATGGGTCACTGGACCTCTACATGAACTCGGCAGGTTTTAGGTGGCGTACTATAGAATTCGAGTTGTTCCCAGGGTCAAGGTTAATGATAAATCTCGAATTTCAGTTTGGATTTTCCCCAATTCGAATTTGTGAGTTTTGACCAAAAATCCAATTCGAACCTTAGAAACTCTGCCCCTTAATCTCACATTTTGATAAATCTGCCCCTTGATGTAATTTTGCTCAAACTGTGATGTTTTGCCTAATTTGATTAGGGATTGGGTAAAATTTTACTATTCTTAACATTTGGTACTAGACCAAAGCCACGTTAAAGAATCACATTAATAAAGTTTAGACTTTTTATAGCTATAATCTGCACTTATTTTTAGTGATGAGCGAACAAATTCGCCTGTCACGAATTTGCGGCGAATTTCCAAATAAATTCACAAATGTCCAGCGAAAATTCACCGGCGAAAATTCTCCTGCATCAAAAAATTTTGGACGCATCTGAAGAGTCGCTCACGTCAAAATCTTCGTGCATCCGCACTATTGACTTTAATTCAAGCGTCAAAACTGATGCGAAACACTTTTCGGAGGCACATCCAAAACTGGGCAATTTCGATTTTCACTATTTTTTTTGCTAATTTTTCGCCTTTTCACGAATTTTGCGGGAAATTCGCAAATTTTTCATTGAAGCAAAATGGGAGAAATTCGCCCATCTCTGCTTATTTTTCTTGTTATTTGGTATCATTTATCTTTCACATGTATTTCTTTTTTTAAGAGTCTCCTCCCTCCTCCCCTACCTGGGTTCCACATTGTAATGAGGCCACTCTACCTACACAGTCCACTGAGCCAAAAACTGCCAATGAGATGAGCACCAAGACTTATGGAGAGTTTAGCACAGAGGCTCCAACTTACATTCCAGAAGAGAGTCATTTGCCGACCACAGGTACAATTATAAACAGGGTTAAAGGGGAAGTTCACCTTTAAAGGAGAAGGAAAGCTACCGAAGCAGTTTATTGCCAAAAGATTAGCTACAATAATGCAAGCTACAACCCTATATTTATTCTGCAAAATTCTTTACCATACCTGAGTAAACAGCTCTAGAATCTCTCTGTTTGTTTAGGATAGCAGCTGCCATATTATCATGGTGTGACATCGCTTTCTGCCCGAGTCTCTCTCTGCTCACTCATAGCTCTGGGCTCAGATTACAGCAGGGAGGGGAGGATGAAGGAGGAGAGGAACAAACTGAGCATGCTCAAGCCCTAGCCCTGGAAGTTTAAGCTGAAAACAGGAAGTCTGATACAGAAGCCCATGAGTACACAATAGAAGGAAATAAATATGGTGTTTCTTTTGACACAGGACTCAGAGCAGCATTACTTTGAGGGTTTACTGGTATATTTATATAGACCTTTCTGATAAAGCTTACTTAATTTAATCCTTTCCTTCTCCTTTAAATTAACCTAGCATATTATAGATTGTCTTTTTCTTAGCCACTTTTTGACTGGTCTTTATTTTTAATGTCTTCTTATTTTCCTTCCTATTCTGTCTCTTTCCAGAAATGGAAATGGTAAAACCCCTGTGCCTCTGTAAGGTTAATTACGGATGTCACTTATTCCTTACGTTTCTATCATTTTCAATCTGACTTTGAAGTGACAGCCTAGTAACCAGACGGCCACTCCACTGATAATACAAACTAGGCAACAGTAGAACAAAAAACGGAGTAATTGAAAAACAAAATGATGACCCACTGCAAATTATCTTTGAATATGTTTTATAATATAATTAATACATTTTATGGTAAACAAACCCTTTAAAGGATAAGTAAACTTTAAAAAAAAAAGGGGCAGATTTATCAAGGGTCGAATTTCGAAGTTAAAAATACTTTGAAATTTGACCATCGAATTGAAATACTTCGACTATCGAAGTTGAAGTTTTTTTCAGCGAATTTGGGTACCTGCGGTTGAAGTAAAATCGTTCGATTCAAAGGATTTCAGCGATCGATTTAACGAAAGAAAGAGGCTGCTCTGATGTTCTTCTGCTTAGGAAAGATTTGAGAAAGGTTTCTAATTGTTTTCCTAAGCAGAAGAACATCAGAGCAGCCTCTCTACTGACAACTTCCTTGACTACTTGGTGGTCAGACTGGTCAGAAACTGACCAGCAGGTGGCGCTGTTGGAACAAAATTCATTCATATTAACAGCACATGTATCCCTTAATATCTTGGAATAAAAAGAAAATAAATAATGAATGCAAATGACAAAAGTGCTTGGAATAGCACTCTCATCAATTTTACGTTCACTTATTTTCTAGGTTTACTTATCCTTAAAAGGATCTGGCCAGCAAGGTCAAGTTTCTGCTCATGTAAAATCTAGTAGTAGAAGATATCTGTAGTAGCTACAATTAGTCTCAGTATGCAGACCAATTGCAGTGTGGACGGCCCTTCCACCCCCCATATTGGCAAATGATGCAGAGGGGAAGAAGAATGTATTTGAATTATTATATACCATATAATGAAACACATACACTACATTATCTTCCAGTGCCCAAAAACCTCAGCTGTCCATCTCTGTTGTAAACTTATAAATTTCCAGCGAAATTCGCGAAAGGCGAAAAATTCACGAAACTGCATTTTTGATGCCGGCGTCCATCTCTTCGTCGCCGGCGACATTTTTTTTTACGCCGGCGAATCTTCGTGGCGTTTTGTGAATTTATTCACCGACAGCGAATCGCACAACTTCGATGTGAATTCGCGCCTGGCGAATAAATTCGCCCATCACTAATCCCTACAGCAGCAGAATTGTATAACGATACTCTCCAATCAACCTGCCGGGTATTTTTTGGATTGTGGGACAAAAGCCATGCAAGAAAATGTAGAACATGATCACCACTTGCTCTGGAATCCAGTCCAAGACCCACAAACGGCTAACCTATGTGCAATCATGCAGCCTGATTTAAAATCTAAATCTAAAGTCTAGTCCTGCATGTTGGAAAACAAATGTATAGTCCCATTCATTTATATAGATCATATATTCAAAAAAAATACTTCTAGAAAATCTAGAAAACCTTATCAGAGGGCTGCAGTATGGCTCTTAAATTCATATTTGCTTTTTCAGGGTTTATGTTTGTAAAGCATCTACGGTGTAAAACTCAAGCTGTGTCATCCATTGTGATCTGTGTATTATTCTTAATTATACAGAATTTACCACCTCATTTGGAAATGAGAACAGAAGTCCAAGAGAAACTACACAAGTCAATCCCATCCCTACAACAGAATCATCATCATCCTCTCCCTCTGCAACAACACAGGTAGATGAGATACACCCAGAGCAGGGACCCCTGGACAACTCACAACCAGGTACTATCATCTATCTACTGGATCCATCCGGCTTATGGTAAACTTGTGTATTGTATGTGAATAAGGAGTATATGTATGTGCATTATAGGTGTGGTGCACTCATCGTTATAACACAGAATCCGGCGCCTCAAATGAATAATATTCTTAATCAAGTCAAGTGCCACTGTGAGGCTTGAAGAGCCACTTGTCATACAATTACTTATTACTTTGTACTTAACTAACACTTGGTGTAAACTCAGTACAGTAGCAGTGTCCCTTCCTTGGCCAAGCAATTCTCTATATGGAAAGTTCTTCCACTCTATGAGGACTTGTTTCTGTAGAGTGCAAGCCCTACTGAGTTCATTATCTCTTAATGACCCTATCAGCACATAACGGGTTTCAGTCTGATCTATCACAGATGGCTTTATAATGCTATATTAGCACACATTAGCAGTGTATACAAGAACAGCTATAAAGGAAATTGGGATATAATGATGCATTTTCTACTTGTGACAATTCCTATCAATATTTCATCTGAAAATGGATTAATCTAACTTAAACTGGTGGATGAGACGGAGCCTGAGACTCGCCTTAATAACACAGGGCTGGATGTATGATCTGCCCGATACTGTAATTAGATGCTGTGGTGCATTTTAATGGACTCATATTTTATCAATATGGAAAAGGATAGTTAAGAATCTTTTACTGAGAATTGCCAGTATATTGTTTTCTTTTCATTTGAAAATGGCTCATGCCAATGAGTTGTGTACACTCAACTCACATCATATAATATAAAATTTATACTTACATACATACGGATGTGTATTAAATCATAAAACCACTAGTGCCAGTGGCATAACTTGCCAGGCCTGCAATTATTTTTTCTGAGCCCCAAACTTGAGGGTTACGGGTGACACTGACTCCGCTTGTAGAGAGAGCAGACCAGGACCCCACCAAGCTGCTTCCTCTATGCCACTGACTAGTGCTTGTTTTAGGGTAGGACACAGATGGGCTCATTTATGAACAAAAGTGCTAGGGTATTAGCACATGTCACACTTAGGGGCATATTTATCAAGGATCAAAGTGAAAATTTGAATTTTAAATTCGAATTTTGAAATTTAGATTTTTTGGGGTTTTTTTTAGTGAAATTCGACTAGGGAAAATTTGATTCAAGTTTTTCAAAAAATGTGAATTTGATTTTCGATATTTTTCATGTACTGGCCCTTCAAGAACTCAAATTCGACTATTCACCACCTTAAACCTGCTGAATTGTTGTTTTAGCCTATGGGAGACGTCCTGGGATCAATTTGGAGTTGTTTGCATCCCTCGTGAAAATCAAAGTTTTTTTGGAGAAAATTTTGATTCCTGAAAATCAAGATTCGATTCTAATTTGATTCGACTTTGCAGGTCGATCCACTCACATGAGTTTGAAAAATTAAAATGTTTTCATAAATTGTAGTTGGTCGAGTTTTGGTTGAATTTCGGGTTCATGGGAGTTTATGAGAGTTTAAAAAACTCTAAATTCGAACCCTTGATAAATCTGCTTCTTAGTTTCCAATCAGTGACGAGCAAAATGTTTCATTAGGCATGGATACTGGGCAAAATTGCAGGTTTTACCATCTGCATTTGTTTTTTCATGAAGCCACGGCAACATTTTGCTTGCCAAACTTTTTGCAGTGGAAATCCAACGGCACCCAATAGTTCAATGTATTTTGTGTGAAAAAAAAATATAGTTTCGCCCATTGATTCCAATGTATTTTGCACAAAAAAGGCCATGCATTAACTGCGATGCATTTTTCAAATTTTTGGGACAAATTCACGCATCATTCTTTCTCATTCCTATAGTGGGTATTCAAAGACAATGAAAATATTGGTGAGCTTATTCTTACTATTGCAAACCAGTGCATTATCTTTATAAAGTAGAAATATATTATATTTCAAAACTTCAAATTTTACCCAACAATGTACATTGGATTTGTCAGTTATAGATGTTTACACTTAAAGGGATACTGTCATGGGAAAAAAAAACATTTTTTCAAAATGAATCAGTTAATAGTGCTGCTCCAGTAGAATTCTGCACTGAAATCCATTTCTCAAAAGAGCAAACAGATTTTTTTATATTCAATTTTGAATTCTGACATGGGGCTAGACATTTTGTCAATTTCCCAGCTGTCCCAAGTCATGTGACTTGTGCTCTGATAAACTTCAATCATTCTTTACTGCTGTACTGCAAGTTGGAGTGATATCACCCCCTTCCTCCCCCCCCCCCAGCAGCCAAACAAAGGAACAATGGGAAGGTAACCAGATAGCAGCTCCCTAACACAAGATAACAGCTGCCTGGTAGATCTAAGAACAACACTCAATAGTAAAAACCCATGTCCCACTGAGACACATTCAGTTACATTGAGAAGGAAAAACAGCAGCCTGCCAGAAAGCATTTCTCTCCTAAAGTGCAGGCACAGGTCACATGACCAGGGGCAGCTGGGATATTGACAAAATGTCTAGCCCCATGTCAGATTTCAAAATTGAATATAAAAAAATCTGTTTGCTCTTTTGAGAAATGGATTTCAGTGCAGAATTCTGCCGGAATAGCACTATTAACTGATGCCTTTTGAAAAAAAACATGTTTTCTGATGACAGGATCCCTTTAAAATAAATCAATCAAGTCAAGTCACAAGAATATGGCTCAGTAGTCTTCCTCTAATTTCTACACAGATATAAAAGTCCTGCGTTTTGTGGGGTTTTATTTATTCCAAACCATATTTTCTCCTTCCTTTGATACAAATGCTTTTCAAAAACAGTTTCCTTAATTCTAGTATATATTCAAATAAGAGGCTTTTGTTTTACGTCAGAACTTAATTTATAGGTAGATCTTATAGTCAAAATATAAATTATGTTCTAAATTATGTTATAAAAAAGACTTCTACAGGAATGTTCCATTTTAGATTAATATTAATAATGTTATTTTTTTTAGATAAATATTAATTTTAGATTTTTAGATTAATAGCTTCAGTACTAACTGTCCATTTATTCTTTTGATTTGTTTGATTTGAAGGATCCTCGCCATTTTCCGGGAACGTCACCATAGTTGAGACACAGGTAAGATGTTCTGCATTCCATATGTTGTCACTAAAACACTCCCATAGGCTACTTTGCTTTCTCATCTCATCTCCAAAATATATAAAGATTGACATACACACAGAAGAACATTCTTTGGGTTGTTTGTTAACTATACCGCACTGAAGGTCTCCCTTGAAGAAACCCAACTGACTCCATGGCTCAAAGCAGTGGAAATGTGGAATGGGCCTATTTTGAACTAACTTGATCAGCTTACATTCAAGCGATGTGAGTACATATACCTTCATTTTCCTTTCCTCTGTTCCAGAAAGCAGGAATTCCTCTGTATGTTCTCATCACCGTTATCAGTGTCTCAGTCATACTCATAACTATGGTCACACTCCTGGTGTTGAAACTGAGAGGTGAGTGACTTAAGTCAATATAGAAATGGCTAAGGAGATGATTATTGTACAAAATGGAACTATTTTAATAAGGTAAACATCAAGGGAATGATAGAAAAACACAAACAAATAGGTGAACAGGTTGATATATAGATATATAAGTAGATACTCAGTGATCGAAGGGCAGATAAAACGATCAACAGATGAATAGATAAATGAAAAACTGATGTGTTTCTTACCCTTACTGGTGCGTACTTCGAAACCTGATAAGAACAGAAGAAATATCTTGATTCTCTTACCTCTTCACAAACAACAGAACGTGGAGCACCAGTCTCTTCTTCGTTTTACTGAAACCCTAGGCGTTGGATAGATAGATTTAGAATAATACATTTACATATATAAATTGATAGGAATTTTTACTTTATTAAAATAAAAACAAAAGCAGAAAACTTCCAAAATTTCAAGGCAACAATCACCTTATCAATGAACAATTATAATATAAAGCAAATTAGAGGACATCGAAAGAATTGACCCATGCAAAATCAACCCCCTCCACAACATCATATTCCCTTTATTAATACCAAGTTCTTTAAATCTTATAAAACCATCCACAAATAATACCTACCGACTGAAATTATAATAAAAAAGGGTCTCTTTCTCAATCGGATGCATCCTACTTGCTATACCATAAGCCTATTCTTCATCAGAACCTCTGCAGAACCTATCAATGCCCAACGTCTGTATAAATAGAACCCCTGGCACTCCAGTGAGTCTGTTTGAATCAGGCTGCTGACAGGTTTAAAGCAACTTAAAGCAAACAAATCATCTGAAAAGGATAAGTATTTCTTAACTGCTTTTTTATATTAAGGTTTATATTTAACTACTGTGGTTTAATTTTTTTTTTAAAAGGTTTTTTTTTTCTGTCTTGGGTGCTAAACAGCAAAGTTTGGTGTGCTAGTGTGCTTACAGCAAGTTTGTCACAACCTGCTTTACTTTGCAGTTTTCCCTCCGTTTGAGGGGGTGGGGTTTGATTAGTTGCACCTGAACAGACTGTATAAATAGAACCCCTGGGACTCCAGTGGAGCTTGCTCTAGTGTTAGCTTCTCTTAAGTGTTTGCTCGTTAAGTGGGGGTTCTGTAAGTGGAGTTACAAACACCGGAGTTCTGTAAGTGGAGTTACAAACACCGGAGTTCTGTAAGTGGAGTTACAAACACCGGAGTTCTGTAAGTGGAGTTACAAACACCGGAGTTCTGTAAGTGGAGTTACAAACACCGGAGTTCTGTAAGTGGAGTTACAAACACCGGAGTTGAAAACTAAAGGAGGTTCAAACTAGGTCAAAAGTTTTGTTCTAAACCCTCATTTTTATTTTATATATTTATTTATATTTTTTCCTGTTTTGATCTGTAACTGGGATAATGAGTGCTAGCAAGATTGAAGGTCTGACTCAGTGCACAGTCTGCCATATGTATGCAGATTTGGAACAAGAGATCCAAAATGCTTACCTCTGTGGTGGTTGTGAGCAAATTGCCACTTTGGAGGCTCAAGTTAGAGCACTAGAGCAACAAATTGCAACACTGCGGTCGATTGACAATCTTGAAAGGAGTCTTTTGCTCACTGAGCGGGGTCAGATAGTTTGGGGGGAACAGAACAGCAGCAGGATGTTGAGGCAGCTAGCTGGGTGACAGTTAGAAAATCTAAGGTGGGCAAAAGGAAAATGGAGGCTGATCCGGAGATTATACATCGCAACAAATTTGCCAGATTGTGTGAAGATGATGGGAGTATGAACTCTGGATTGGCAATTCTAGATGGGGCTGATCTCTCTAACAGCCGGGAGACCAGTTTCTCTAGTAGTGGTGGGGGGGAGAGTAGAGTCAGGCCTAAGCAGATTGTGGTTGTAGGGGACTCAATTATTAGGAAAGTGGATAGGGTAATTTGTCGTCCGGATCGCTACAACCGAACAGTTTGCTGTCTACCTGGTGCCAGGGTTCGGCATGTGGTTGATCGGATAGACAAATTATTGGGTGGGGCTGGGCACGACCCAGCTGTCTTAGTGCATATCGGTACTAATGACAAAATAAATGGTAGATGGAAGACCTTAAAGAATGATTTCAGGGATCTAGGCTCTAAGATCAAGGAAAGGTCTTCCAATGTAATCTTTTCTGAAATTTTGCCTGTGCCACGTGCAAGTTTAGGAAAACAGCGGGAGCTTAGGGAGCTTAATGCGTGGCTAAAGTCTTGGTGCAGGAAGGAAGGGTTTGGGTTCCTAGAGCACTGGGCTGACTTTTCGTTGGGGTACAACTTATACAGCCGTGACGGTTTGCACCTCAATGGAAGGGGGTCCGCGGTGCTAGGGGAAAGAATGGCTAAGAGGTTGGAGGAGTGTTTAAACTAGGCAAGGGGGGGGTGGGTGAGAGAAAGGATTATGGGGAAGCTAGTGTAGACGGGGCAGTGGGGTTAGTAAGGGGTCATGGGGGAGGAGTGAGGGGGGCATACAGTTTACCAGCTAAGGAGGTCCCTCTGTTACAAGGAAAACAGAATAATACTAACTTAACGTATAATTCTTTACCAAGTAATGCACATTTCAAAAGTAAAAGTAATAACCTCCGCTGTATGCTGGCAAATGCACGGAGTTTGTCAGGTAAAATGGGAGACCTAGAATTAATTGCATGCTCTAAAAATTATGATATAATTGGTATCACTGAGACCTGGTGGGATGAAACATGTGACTGGATTGTGAATTTAAATGGTTACACCCTTTTTAGGAGGGACAGAGGGATTAAAAAGGGTGGAGGAGTGGGTTTGTATGTAAAGCCTGAATTAAAGCCATGCGCTAAAGAAATAAAAATAGCTGGCACTGGTGAGGGTGTAGAATCACTCTGGGTAGAGATTTCGACTGGGCAAAAGGTATCAAAAAGAATTATCATTGGTGTATGCTATAAACCACCTCGTATAAGTGTCGAGTATGAAGCCCAGCTACTCTTGCAGATACAAGCGGCTTCACAGCTGGGTCAAGTTGTTGCTATGGGTGACTTCAATTATCCAGACATTGACTGGGGTAATGGGGTTGCTAAGACAGAAAAAGCTAGTAGGTTTGTAAATATGCTGAATGACAACTTTTTATTCCAGCTCGTTCAAGAACCTACTAGGAATAACTCTCTTTTGGACCTTGTAATAACTAACAATACTGAACTCATCTCTAACATTTGTGTGGGTGAGCATTTAGGGAATAGTGATCATAACATGGTCTCCTTTGAGATTCTGTTGCAGAAGCAATTCTATAAGGGAGTAACTAAAACACTAAATTTCAGACGTGCAAACTTTGACAGTATAAGGGCATCTCTGCAACATATTAAGTGGGAAATGCTTTTCACAGGGTTAAACACAGAACAAAAATGGGAAGTCTTTAAAATGCTGCTTAATAAATATACTTGTCAGTATATTCCACTTGTAAGCAAGGAACGTCGTTGCAAAGCAAAACCTTTTTGGTTCAATAGAAGCGTTGGTGTTGAGGTGGGTAAGAAAAGACGTGCTTTTAAGGCTTTCAAGTTAGCTGGTACAGCCGAAACATTTATAAGGTACAAGGAGGCCAATAAATCATGCAAAGAAGCTATAAGGCAAGCTAAAATTGCTATAGAAAAGGATATTGCAGCAAGCAGTAAAAAAAATCCAAAATTATTTTTTAAATATGTCAATAGTAAAAAAATGAAGCAGGAAGGGGTGGGACCCTTACTATCAGAGGGGGGTCAGCTGGTTGATGAAAACAAAATAAAAGCGCAGATTCTGAACTCGTATTTTTCATCTGTGTACACAAATGAAGAACCAGTAAGTGAAGGTTTCCTTCTTAACACTCCCAATTCTAGTAATACAACTAATGATGCATGGTTCACACATGAAGAAATTCAAAAGAGACTTGAACATGTTAAGATTAACAAAGGTCCAGGGCCAGATGGTATTCATCCCAGGGTAATTAGCGAGCTTAGCTCTGTGATTGCCAAACCTCTTTACTTAATTTTTCAGGATTCATTGAGAGCTGGCATTGTGCCGAGAGACTGGCGAATTGCTAATGTGGTGCCTCTATTCAAAAAAGGATCCCGTTCTCAGCCTCAAAACTATAGGCCAGTTAGTCTGACGTCAGTATTAGGAAAGCTTTTCGAAGGGTTAATAAAGGATAAGATACTGGACTTCATAGCAAATCATAATACTATGAGTTTGTGCCAGCATGGTTTTATGCGTAATAGATCTTGCCAGACTAACTTAATTTCTTTTTACGAGAATGTAAGTAGAGACCTCGATTCTGGGATGGCAGTGGATGTGATTTACTTAGACTTTGCTAAAGCATTTGATACAGTGCCACACAAAAGGTTACTGGTTAAATTAAGGAATGTTGGCCTGGAACATAGTATTTGTACCTGGATAGAGAACTGGCTAAAAGATAGACTACAAAGAGTGGTGGTAAATGGAACATTTTCTAATTGGACCAGTGTTGTTAGTGGAGTACTGCAGGGCTCTGTACTAGGTCCCTTGCTTTTCAACTTGTTTATTAATGACCTGGAGGTGGGCATTGAAAGTACTGTTTCTATTTTTGCAGATGATACTAAATTGTGCAGAACTATAGGTTCCATGCAGGATGCTGCCACTATGCAAAGTGATCTGTCTAAACTGGAAAACTGGGCAGCAAACTGGAAAATGAGGTTCAATGTTGATAAATGCAAGGTTATGCACTTTGGCAAAAATAATATAAATGCAAGTTATACACTAAATGGCAGTGTGTTGGGAGTTTCCTTAAATGAAAAGGATCTAGGGGTCTTTGTAGATAACACGTTGTCTAATTCTGGGCAGTGTCATTCTGTGACTACTAAAGCAAATAAAGTTCTGTCTTGCATAAAAAAGGGCATTAACTCAAGGGATGAAAACATAATTATGCCTCTTTATAGGTCCTTGGTGAGGCCTCATCTGGAGTATGCAGTTCAGTTTTGGACTCCAGTCCTTAAGAGGGATATAAATGAGCTGGAGAGAGTGCAGAGACGTGCAACTAAATTGGTTAGAGGGACGGAAGACTTAAATTATGAGGGTAGACTGTCAAGGTTGGGGTTGTTTTCTCTGGAAAAAAGGCGCTTGCGAGGGGACATGATTACACTTTACAAGTACATTAGAGGACATTATAGACAAATGGCAGGGGACCTTTTTACCCATAAAGTGGATCACCGTACCAGAGGCCACCCCTTTAGACTAGAAGAAAAGAACTTTCATTTGAAGCAACGTAGGGGGTTCTTCACAGTCAGGACAGTGAGGTTGTGGAATGCACTGCCGGGTGATGTTGTGATGGCTGATTCAGTTAATGCCTTTAAGAATGGCTTGGATGATTTTTTGGACAGACATAATATCCAAGGCTATTGTGATACTAAACTCTATAGTTAGTATAGGTATGGGTATATAGAATTTTAATTAAAAGTAGGGAGGGGTGTGTGTATGGATGATGGGTTTTCATTTGGAGGGGTTGAACTTGATGGACTTTGTCTTTTTTCAACCCAATTTAACTATGTAACTATGTAACTATGTAACGTCGACAAAACATAAATAGTCCATTGTTTCTTCTTCCCCGCAAACCCAAGGACATGATCTATTTACAATAAACAAATAACTCACATCTCCCCTTATAAAAAGTTTTCCCAGCCGCGCATTGTCAAAGAATTCCACTGGGAGCGTTAGGGCATTCAAAACTTATATACAGTCCCTCATATTCATCATAGGACAATCCCTTAGACTTGATACAGAAATAAAAAATACAAGTACCAATCCATACAACTATGTGTTGGCTAGATTTACAATTTCCCTAATACTCAAATTCCACTTCCTTTTAAACCAAAACAAATGTTCTGCAGAAAGCCATCTGTCCCAATCCAGACAATCACTCTACCACTCTCCACCATCTCCGATAAAGGTGAAACCCAGGACCTGACAGTTTTCAAACAAAAACATGCTTTTTGACCCAGATTCCCAAAATTAAGCTTCAAGAAAATGGTGCCAAAGCAGGTGCTTGGATAAACCATCCCTACACCACACTCTTTCCTCTACAGGAATGCTCCCCAGCATCTGGAAGAACAGATTATAGACCCGAGAGACTCTGGCAAGGGAAACACATAAGCAACAAAAAGAAACAGTGGGATCAGATAGGTCTTGATCAAATGTATCCCCTTCTCTATAGATCAGCTTCCAAGATTTACAGCACTGAACTTTTCCAAACCCGATTTAACAGAACCAGGGTTGGGCCAAAGCTCCAGTGCACCCAAGGCAAACTGCTCCAAGTGCTAGAAGCTAAATCGCATGGCTTTTCGGGGAGAGTAGAGCCTGAAGAAGAGGCAATTTGTCGATGGGCGACTAAATCTCCCCGAATCTTAGCATGTGCCCTTACCCTTAAGAAGGGGCTCCGCCTTCATTATAATTGTTTCACAGATGAGGACATTTTATTACTAATATTAGACTGTAAAGAACCCAACTGTTTATGACTAATACCATTGACCATTGATACTTTATTGACTTATAATATAATAATAGCTATATATTATAATAATATAATAGCCAGCTTTTTTTAATTAAAACTAAAGAACCTCAAGGTATTACATTGAAATATGAATACAAGTATGGAACCGGTTATCTAGAATGCTTGGGACCTGGACCCCCATACCGTAATCTTTTAAAAAATCATTTATCAACATGAATTAAATCCAAGAGGATTGTTTTGCCTCCAATAAGGATTATTTAGATCTTAATAAAGTATAATAAACTGTTTTATTATAAGAGAAAAAGAAACTGATGTTTTTTAAAATTATTTTATTAAAATGGAGTCCATGGGAGATGGCCTTCCCATGACTTAGAAGTGTCTGGGTAATGGATTTCCAGATAACGTATCCCATACTGTATAATGATCAATAGTGATTGGCGAATAAATTCACCTAGAGCAAATATGTGGTGAATTTCAGTGTTTTGCCGCTGGCGAATACAATCGCGAAACTCTATCAAAAATTCACAGGTGGTCAAAAATCTTTGGACGTGCGTCCAAAAAGTTGCTCACGTCAACACTATTCGGACGCCCATTGACTTTAACACCGGCGTCAAAATTAATGTGGGCGTAAATTTTTGAGTTTCGGCGAATCGGGAGAAATTCGCCCATCACTAATGATCAATACTAATCTTTACTAATGCTTGACTTGACCTCCTGTCCTACAGTTGAAGGAAGTTGTTTAATCTTTTCAAAGCCGGGCAGATCTTTGCAGAGCTAATGGTAGATTCTAAAATGATGTTCTCATCAGTCTTATATTATTTTCTCCCCTCCTGCACTGCTAGGAAAGGGAAGCGGAGCTTATTTTTTCCATCAAAATCCCAGGTAAGGCATATTGTCCATTAATACTGGCTCAATATTTGAATTCCTTTTTGCTTATTAACCCTGCTCATTGTCCCAGTTTAGAGCTTGTTACGCACGCTGATTACCTGGCTGAGGGTGCACAAACAGGAGAACCAGAACTACACAAAGCAGACTGGCAAGTCAAAGCTGAAACAAATACAGATAAAGAGAATAATAAGCCATAACTCATTGCATTTGATGTTTCACATGTAATTTCCCATTTAGAATGACACATTTTTTTGTTTTTAAAATGGCTTCTGAAATTTGGGTGTCATTTTGCTGTAAATAATATGTTTTTTGACTACTATGCCAGTATAAAAATGATGTATTATATGCACTTATTTCATTCTTTGTAAAGCTGCAGCCGTGGGATGAAAGGTCTGTGGCTTCATAGGAGCTACCAACTTATGACTTCAATGTTCTACTTCAGGTTCTACGAGTGGAGGCTCAATGTCAGGATAAAATATTTTTTTTTATGAGTTGTGGAAAGAACTGCCGGTGTGTTGCTTTAAACACAAGTTTATAGAACAAAGTAATTTTCCTTTTGCATTGTCTATGATTTCATTAAAGAATAAGTAAACCTTTAAAATAAGTGAATGTAAAATTGATGAGAGTGCTATTCTAAGCACTTTTGTCATTTCCATTCATTATTTATTTTCTTTTTATTCCAAGATATTAAGGGATACATGTGCTGTTAATATGAATGAATTTTGTTCCAACAGCGCCACCTGCTGGTCAGTTTCCAACCAGTCTGACCACCAAGTAGTCAAGGAAGTTGTCAGGAGAAAGAAAGAGGCTGCTCTGATGTTCTTCTGCTTAGGAAAACAATTAGAAACCTTTCTCAAATCTTTCCTAAGCAGAAGAACATCAGATCAGCCTCTTTCTTTCTCCTGACAACTTCCTTGACTACTTGCTGGTCAGACTGGTCAGAAACTGACCAGCAGGTGGTGCTTTTGGAACAAAATTCATTCATATTAACAGTACCTGTTTCTCTAAATATCTTGGAATTAAAAGAAAATAAATAATGAATGTAAATGACAAAAGGGCTTAGAATAACACTCTCATCCATTTGACATTCACTTATTTTAAAAGTTTACTTATCCTTTAATATCTTGGAATAAAAAGAAAATAAATAATGAATGTTTTTACATTGACTTATTTTAAAGATTTACTTGTCCTTTAAAGGAGGGCAACTTCTAATAAACAGTTAAAAACAGAACATACTTCCCAAGCCTCTGATGCTATACATACACATAAATATATATATATATATATATAAATATAAATCCCCTCTAGTGGATTACATTCAGCATAAGCTGCTCAGGTGTGCTCCAATAAGCCTAGAAGTTTACTACTACAGTCTCCATGTTGCATAATAAATCTGTACAGCCAGGTACATGAACAATTTCAAGCCTTAGGGCTCTTACACACGTGTGTTTTTTCCTGCGCTCCCCTGCGTTGCGCTTTCTTCCGTTCAGCCACAGGGGAGCGCAGGAGTAGATGCAATCAATTATTGTGAATGGGGCTGTACTCACACAGACGCATGTATGCACCAAACGCAGCATGTTGCATTTCACCTGCGTTCAGCGCATACATGCGTCTGCGTGAGTACAGCGCCATTCACAATAATTGATTGCGTCTACTCCTGCGCTCCCCTGCGGCTAAACGGAAGAGAGTGCAACACAGGGGATTGCAGAAATAAACGGTTGCATGTAAGAGCAATTATGCAGCAAATACACTCAGGCTGCAATAGCCTTGACCCTATAGTGGTGCCATTCCATGAGATCACCAGGTAGAAAGTATACGCATATGTAATGATGTACACATTCATTTATTCACTGAGCTGCTCAGGTATGCATCACATTAGCCAGGTTACTCTATCACTCTGCACTAACTGCTATAGATAGTTTGTATAACAAGTGTAAGGATCGAGTGCATTACCCAGAGTAGCAGCCAGAACGCAGGACTGGAGCAAGTCTCTGGAAAGCTCAGGTAAAGTGGAGCTGATCACATGATTCCATTCAGCTGCTCAGGCGTGTGCATCAGTTCATCATGCCAAGCCCAAAGTTTAAAGATTGTTTTCAATATAACTTAATATACAACCTTAGGAAAGACTTTGTGAGGGAAGCAGCTGGCCAATTCTGCCTCCATTCATATAATAATAATATGACTCAGGCCACTAACTAAGTACTGTGGACTATTAACTTCCACCTCCCTCACCCATCACAAAAATGCAAAGGGTGCAGGGCCACACTCCAATGCCAGGAGGGCGCTTTTAGGCAGGTCAGGATCCGGCACACAGATGGGGGACAAGCACTCACCTTTGGATGCCATTAAGACACCCCAAGAAGGTACATGGGATGAAGCAAACAGTAACAGCACTGACTTACCTTTTCCAGCTGAACGGCATGGACAATCCTGGTTTATAAGGTAAGATACAGGGGGAAAATTCTTGTGATCCAAAAAACCCAAGTACCTAGAAGCCATGTCCAGCCATTCCCGCATTCTTTTGGAAGAGCAGGGCTGGGAGAATTTTTTTTTTCCCCAAGGTTAAAAGGCAAAACTATTGCTTTCAATGGAGCAAGGAAAGCAGGACAAAAAAAGATGCCATATTGGGGGTGGGGGGAGACTTTAAAAAGTTTGGGGAGGGTCCTTCTAATCGGGCATGGGGTGAGTACTGATGTGGACTATGTGCTGGGAAAATGGCGTTTTCTAAGCAACATCAAATTACCTTTTTTTCAGCAATAGTAGTCACATTTATTATACAGGTATGGGATCCGTTATGCAGAATGCTCTGAATTATGGAAAAGCCATCTCCCATAGGCTTCATTTTAATCAAATAATTAAAAAAAAATTATTTTTCTTTGAAAAAATAAAGCCATAGCTTGTACTTGATACCACCTGGCTATAATTAATCCTTATTGGAAGCAAAACAATCCTACTGGATTTAATCCGTGTTTAAAGATTTTTTTAGTAGACTGAAGGAATGGAGATCCAAATTAAGAAAATACCCATTATCCAGGAAAAACCCTAGATTCCAAGCATTCTGGATAACCTGTCCGAAACCTGTATTAGCACTTAAAAAATACTGCTACTTTCAGCTAATATCATGAAACTAGTGGGAAAAAGTACAGCTATGGGACCGGTTATCCAGAATGCTCTGGACCTGGGGTTTTCTGGACAATGGATCTTTCTGTAATTTGGATCTTCATACCTTAAGTCTCCTAGAAAATCATGTAAACATGAGCAGTTTAACATTTATTTGTGCTGACACTTTAAATGATTTAAATGTGTAAAGGCTTACCCTGATGGTCTAGTGGGGGGGGACGCCCACTGCGTCCTCTCTCTGTCACGGCGCCGGATAATTAAGGGCGCGCCTCTTCTGCTTTATGCACATGCGCGCTGACGTGATGACGTTAGCGCGCAACGGCACGGAAATTCAAATATTTAAAGGGCCATTCCACTAGTTCTCATAGCTCTCTTTTGCTATATAATAGTTCCATTTAGACATTATTATTATTATTATTCAGAGATTCCACCAACCAGGAGCCTTTATTATTTTCCTGCTCTGAAGTCTACCCAAAACATGTTCATTTATGTTAGTGCCGCAAAAGGGATTAAAGGATAAGTAAACCTTTAAAATAAGTGAATGTAAAATTGATGAGAGTGCTGTTCTAAACAATTTTGTAATTTACATTCATTACTTTTTTTTTTTATTCCAAGATATTAAGGGATAAATGTTCCGTTAATATGAATGAATTTTGTTTCAACAGCACCACCTGCTGATCAGTTTCCCACCAGTCTGACCACCAAGTAGTCAAGGAAGTTGTCAGGAGAAAGGAAGAGGCTGCTCTGATGTTCTTCTGCTTAGGAAAGATTTGAGAAAGGTTTCTAATAGTTTTCCTAAGCAGAAGAACATCAGAGCAGCCTCTTTCTTTCTCCTGACAACTTCCTTGACTACTTGGTGGTCAGACTGGTCTGAAACTGACCAGCAGGTGGCGCTGTTGTAACAAAATTGATTCATATTAAGAGCACATGTATCCCTTAATATTTTAGAATAAAAAGAAAATAAATAATGAATGTCAACTAAAAAAATACTTAGAATAGCACTTTCATAAATTTTGCATTCACTTATTTTAAAGGTTTAGTTATCCTTTAAATTGCCAGTAAATATTTAACTCTTGGCCACGTATTAGGCAGTATTTTTCTAGTACTGGCCAAGGGGAAACCCTATGTGTAGTGTTATGTGCCACAGGTCTGCACAGGCTTATAATTACATTGCCCCTTCCCTGGGCTCCTTCATATAATTTTACTTGCTCTATATTTTTCTACATGCTTCAATTGTCCTTATTCTTGCCTGCCCAAATGTACCGTAAGCCCCTTCTTTCCATATGGGCTGCCCTGTACGGTTCTGTGTTGTTTCCGGGATACGCTACTGCTAAACAAAATATAGTCAATACAGACAACACATTCATATTAATGATTATTTTATTAAGAGTTCTTACAAGATTGCTGTTGAAATCATTTAAATACAAATCACTTTTTTTTTTTTAAATTCTTGTACAGAAAGTGTAATAAAGTTAAAAGATCTGCTTATTATACTGAGCATTATTGCAAATGCTTACAAAATTTTTTGCATAGAGTGAGCATTGACTCACGTAGTACCCCAATATAAAACAAACCCCAAAAAGCTGTATATATCTTCCCAGTCATACCTAAGCACATACATACACACACACACACAGACTCTCATGTACACAATCAGTGGTATCAGTTTTGAGACCCAGAGCTGTTTTTTGTGCGGTGCAAACAAAGGATACTGCTCTAGAACCCATGCATAGTGGGGCAGCGCAGAGCAGCAGTTGTAGGTAGGAAGAGAAGGACATGGCAGAGCAAGATGGCTACGGTAGGACACAATGGAGACACTAGGACGAGATGGAAAAAGTTTATTAATGTTGTCCTATGTTTGGCCCTTCAGTTGTTAAAGTACAAAATCGTCTGCTTTTACGATGTAGGGATTTGAGTTCAAGAACCATAGTTTGAATGGTCCTACTGTATGTAAATAATGTTGCCTTGGACATGCCCCACCGCTAAAGACAGCCCCGATGAAATCAGAAACTTTCATTAAATTTAGTCTTCTCTTTAATGGACTGACTCCATTAAAGAGAAACCCCCCCCCTCCAGTTCTCATTTCTAGTACTTTTTTACTTTAATCCACAGATAAGTAATGCATCAGAGCTGGCAGCACATTCAGGGAACAGTTGTTCCACAATCATGAAGGTGGAGTTAAAAAAGTAATATTAGATATGGGAAATAGCAGGTGGCCATGAACTGCTTTTAGGATGTAGGGATTTGAGTTTAAGAATAGCTCAAGAACCATAATTTGAATGGTCCTTAGTGATGGGCAAATCTGTAGCACTTTGCCAGAAAACGTGCGAATTTACCCCAAAATCTGTGAAACTGTGAAAAGTTTGCGAAACGCATTGAAGTCAAAATAATTTTGACGCACAACAATTTTTCACACAAGCGACAGTCTTTATCCGCGTGACTATTTTGTCCAAATGCATTAAAGTAGATGGGCGTCCAAATAATTCTGACGCACGACAATTTCTTTTTTGTTGCGGTGGATTTTTTTGCCCGCGAACTTCTGCCACAGTTTCACAAATCCACAATTAGGCAGTATTTTTATGTATTAGAATGGTCCTACATCAGAGGTAAGAGGGAGGTAGTCCAGTAATGTGAAATGAATGGGACTCCCAAAATGCTTGCAGGGGGGCCTCGGAAAGTGAAGTGAAGTGACCCAAACATTTCCTGGTTCTATATGGCACTGGTAACCTTAGCTTCTCCAGTTACCAGAAAAGTAGAGGCAACATAAAAGAGGTTTCAAATGCCCAATGTGTGAGCCAATAGAAATGTATGAAATAGTTTTGTCACATGAAATTATTAGCATGTTCACACTCCACTCTATGCAGCTCTATGAAATTCAGTGGGACCTAAAAGTAGTCAAGGAAGTTGTCAGGAGAAAGAAAGAGGCTGCTCTGATGTTCTTCTGCTTAGGAAAGATTTGAGAAAGGTTTCTAATTGTTTTCCTAAGCAGAAGAACATCAGAGCAGCCTCTTTCTTTCTCCTGACAACTTCCTTGACTACTTGGTGGTCAGACTGGTCAGAAACTGACCAGCAGGTGGCGCTGTTGGAACAAAATCCATTCATATTAACAGCACATGTATCCCTTAATATCTTGGAATAAAAAGAAAATAATGAATGTAAATTACAAAAGTGTTTGGAATAGCACTCTCGTCAATTTTAACACTTATTTTAAAGGTTTACTTATCCTTTAAAGGTAAACCATTATAATATTTACAGCTTAATTTTGCAAGAAAGCTAAACGGTTGCAAAATAAAATTGAAAAATGAAGTCGCTCGCTATAAACGATGACTGGGAGTCCAATCTCAGAGCATAAGGATTAAATCACATATCAGATAATAGTGATTGCATACCTCAGCCAGATACATGAACATTATCAATCATTTATAGACACAACAATATTCGCTCCCTAATTTTTTCATGTATCTCAGTACGATGTTCTTCAACATGTTGGCCTTTATAAATAAATTGTAATGTAATAAATACGATATGACCATAACAAGTATGGGGTGCCACACAAGTACACACAGTAAATTACTCTGGTTATAAAGATAGTCAGTAGGTTGAAAAGGAATCGTTTGGCCCTTAATCTATAAAGCTGCATCGTACTTGTGACGTTTTTGAAATGACTGGATAGCCCTCTGTTATATGGCAGAGAAGAAATGGTAGAGTTCAATGGACCTTTATTTTTGACTGTGTTTTTCCTAATGGAAATATAAGACGTTGACTGTATAATAAGTTACTCAATCTTTTAGAAAGTTGTGCTGGTTGGCTTGCAAACCTTAGATTTGTCTAAAACCATATTCTACTTCTCAGACCGTCTACCACCTTTTCCATAGCCCTCCTTGTAGAGTTATACCCAACATATATGAAGTCAAGTAAGAGTTTTGTTCATGAGACATGAGTTGTCAAAGCACAATTCAGCAGAAATTGTTTGGGTTATAGTAGCCCTTTAACTGCTTGTCTTTGTTGAATAGGGATCCCCAACTTTTTTTTACCTATGAGCAACATTCAGATGTAAAAGAAGTTGAAGAGCAACATACGCAAGCAGAAAGTTCCTGGGGTTGCCAAATATGGGCTGTGATTGGCTAATGGTAGCCTGGCAGCCTACAGGAGACTCTGTTTGACAGTACACATGGTTTTTTATGCAACCAAAACTTGCCTCCAAACCAGTAATTCAAAAATAAGCACCTGCTTTGAGGCCACTGAGAGCAACATCCAAGGGGTTGGTGAGCAACATGTTGCTCATGAGCCACTGGTTGAGAATCACTGGTATATAACATGAGGGTCCCAGTTTTCAGGGGCCTGACAACAAATTTATGTTTCTGGGTTACACTTTATTCTATAGCACTCTGTGTGTTACTGGCAACCCTAGCAGACCTTATCCTGAGTAACCACTCAATGTTTATTGGTCCCTCCTTGCCTTCTCCTAAATCCTTCTGGATACTTGCAGTCATAATTTATAACCTTCTCCAAAAAATGCACGTGGTTTAGCAGGAAATCATTAAGGATAGTTTCAGGAGAGAAGGGAACAGTGAAGGCCCTTCCACTTACTTTACTTGTAGCGATATAGAGGCTGATATACTTATATAAAGGTCATATAAAGGTTAATATACGTATTCCCCTATACACCTCTGAAGTTGTCTATCTAGAGATCTACAAGCCAGAGTAACTACAAAATGGTTAATAAACCCATCTGGTATATAGCCAGTAGTCTCCATGGATAAGTTTAGGATTAATTGTCTACCAACACCATAGTCATGGAAAAATGACCCAGCTAGCCATGCACCCAATGATGCTATATCAAAAACCACTGACTTCCAGACTGTGTCCCGTTCTGGCATCTGTTAGTGAATCAATGGCTATTTAGGCAAGACTAAATCTGCAAGTTAAGCCTGTAACACTTTCAAAGCTCTGAATGAGTAAAGCAACAAGAAAATGACCGTATATTCAGCCCTTAGTATTTCCACCAGGCAAAGCAATTTGGAATATTAACATGTATATTTACCCTTTACAGATTATATCTTGAGTAAGGTTTCTGACAAATGGGTTACTTTCTTAAAAGCTGCATCCTTGGCAATCTTTGGTTTGAGATACAGTCACATAAAGAACATTAAACACAAATAACAAAACAAACAATCCCGTAGGACAAGAAAAAAGCCAAACACAAGCAATGATCATGGACAACTTTGACTTGGTTTGGTGCATGGTACCAAACTCAACTTTGTAGGTAGCCTGCACACTGGTATTCAGCAATATGCTGGCAATTCTCAAGGAAAATAAAACTCAATTCACCTTGGAGGGGTGTGGCTTAAATGCAAATATCTCAAACTACTGTACTGTAACTGTAAGGTCATTGTAAATTGGATTAAGGGCAAGCAAAAATACAATGTATGTTCTTCTGCTTAGGAAAGAATTGAGGTGTCTAATTATTTTCCTAAGCAGAAGAACATCAGAGCAGCCTCTTTCTTTCTCCTGACAACTTCCTTGACTACTTGGTGATCAGACTGGTCAGAAACTGACCAGCAGGTGGCGCTGTTGGAACAAAATTCATTCATATTAACAGCACATGTATCGCTTAATATCCTGGAATAAAAAGAAAATAAATAATGAATGTAAATGACAAAGGGCTTATCGTTATTTCATGATAAGATGGCAACCTTACTCTAGCATCCCTGACAAATATAGAATCCTTGGCAACTTGAACAACATGTATAACTGATTTAACCCAGAGATATTTAATGGCTACTCATCCCATAGACTTCAGTCATGCTTGTATTTGCAATTATTTATACTGTAACACCACTCTCCAATGCCTTGTCCCCAGGGTAGTGACATTGTAGCGGCATATTCAACGAATATCCTTTAAAACGTGATAGATTAAATGAAAATATTTTTGCCACTTGTAAATAAAACTTGTATTGGGTCCACTCACATATAATTCAACCTCTCACACATCTTCCCTCATACACGCAACCCTCTTAAATCAACTAAGGAAAAAATAAAGTCCAACCAAAAAAAATAAACAGCAAACAGTAAAATCGAACACTTCCCAGCTGTGCTTTTCCTTGCAGAGTGCATTGTCTTAAGGCATAGGCACATGTCTCTTTATCAACAGAGATGTTTCAGCCCAGAGTCCCAACAGACAACTGCTAAGGGTGACCATGTGCATTCTGGACTTGGATGAGGAATCTATAGAGTGAATAGGACATGAGAAAATAATCATTATTCATTATCCAACTGCTTCTTACCTGTAGAAGCTGTACTGGCAGATGAACTAGACAGAGTTAAGAAAGGGATAGATGCCTTCATTTGCAAGTGAGAAAATACAAGGCTAGTGATGATAATCCTATAGTATAAGGTAATTCAGGGACTATGGAAATGGGATTTAGTGATGCTCCAGTTGTCTTATTTCTACCCACACCAACTGTAACCTGCTCTCAACCAATCTAGGCATGAACCCCCTACCTTTACCTAACCCAAGCACGACCTGTAGGGGGGTAGAGTGGGTGATGTATGTTATGGTGAGTGAAAATTACTGTGGGCACATTGCTGGTTGAAACTGTGTGATATGTAAAAGTGAGTTCATTTATGTTTGAGTGTGTTTGCAATACGAAGTGTTATGTGTAACTTGATAAATCGGCCACTAGGTAGTGCAAGAAGGTAATAGAAGTGTGGATGCAATATACGCTCACTGTCACTAGAGGGAGATGGTGAGTCTAGAGGTATAAAAAGGGGACCACACCCTGGTTTTATGGCCTTAGTCTGGAGGGAACGGCAGACTGGAAGAAAAGAGGTCTGAAGTAGCTATAGCAGGCTGAGAGTACGTAAGAGGGAGTATAGTAGGCACTAGGCGTCTGAGCTAGGATAGTGAGCATGGGCCGCCTACTGCCCCAACAAGGAGGGTAGTGGGGATAGTGCCCCGGTGGATAGGGACCCAAGAGGAAAGGGTTTAGGTCAGTAGTATGGTTTGATGGGCTTTGGGCCAGTGGTCTTCCTGTAGGAAAACCTGGTTGGAATAGTAAAAGGGCACCGGGGGGAGTGTCAGACTACTGAGACAGGTGGGGAACAGGAATTCCCGGTGACTCGAGACAAAGTGTGAGTACCCAACCTAGCCATCCCAAGTATAAATCCTCTGGATAAAGGGTTACACTTTAACAAGCCAGTGTGAATATTATGAAGTTTGAAAGTATGCTTCTGTGTAATGTTGGATGCATGTGGTTATGGTGAAGATGGTTGATATAATAAAGCTCCTGGTTATCTGCTCGCTTGGAGTTCGTGTCCTATGTGGGGGAAGAGTGTCCAACAAATGGTTACCTTCCTTAAAAAAAAAAAGCCACCCTGCCACAATGATTTATACAAATCATAACATGGTTTAGGTACAGGGTTAGGAAGGATGGAAGGATCACCACCCTTGACTTCCCCCTCCACTCATCATTTAACCAATGATGGCATCTTGCAACCCACGCACCATATTTTACTTGACAAAGTGCAACAAATTCCTCTCGCTCACCTGTTTGTTGCGCTGATGAAGTTGTAGATAGGCTGTAACTAGGGGTAAGAAGGCAGAAGAGATATATGTGTAGTGCCCCTTCCTCCACTGTTGCACCCTAGGTTCAATTTGTTGGAACCTGTTTTTTATGTAACCAAAACTTTCCTCCAAGCCTGGAATTCAAAAATAAGCTCCTGCTCTGAGGCCAATGAGAGCAACATCCAATGGGTTTGTGAGCAACATGTTACTCACGAGTTACTGGTTGGGGTTCCCTGACCTAGAACATGCAAAGAACACATTTTTGTAGGCAGATATGAGTGCCAGGAGCACCTTACATAATCTAAAACCTAATTATCACCATGAATGAAAACAGCAGATATAGAATCTAGTGATGTGTGGGTCTTTCCCGAAACGCACCCGCTCTCGCTCCACCAGAGCCCGACTTCTGGCTTCCCTTTAAAAACTTGCCGATTACATCACAAAAGGGGTGGAGCAAGCAGGCGTGCGGCTATAAAGCCGGAAGCTGGCAGTTGAAGGTGGCAAGGAGAGCAGGAGGATGAGCTGGACCCGCCTGCCACCCGCAAAGGGGGGAGCGAGGTCGGCCTGTACCTGACCGACCCACAGGACCCGCGGATATCGGGCCAACACATACATCACTAATAGAGTCCACCTTCCAAACCACACCTAGATCTACTTAAGCCATTGTGGATAGTTCCAGGAAAAACAGAACGGTTGTCCTGTATCTCTTACTTGTTTCTATGATGCAGGTAATATAAAAAGTGTATCAAACACAGTAATTAATGGATTGAAAAAGTCACCCTTTGGAATTTAAAGACATATAAAACATGAGGAGTATGTAACTTTTTCAGTATTTAGGTTTCATTGGTGGTGCTATGCTGTTGGGAGTATGAGGACAACTTGAGTGAAGAACTGGTGGGAGCATGTATCAGTTCAGTAGACTGTGGGAAGACACATGAGGTTCACCCTGAGCTTCTGGTCATGAAACATCTCTTGTTTAGGAGATGAATAGATTTACAGATATATATAAGTATATATATTGACACACGCACATATAGCTTCTGAGGCTTCCTGTGTCAGGTAATGGTGGTGCTCCTGCATCTCTCTGAGCAAGGTCTCCAGTCTTTTATAGACACACACTCGTGTTTATCTGGCAGGTAGATCCACTCCCGGCTTGAGAAAGGAACAGTCTCCCGTTAGGACACGCACAGAGCTCATACACCTTTTGACGAGAACCAGAGGAGGAGTAGGAGCCACGTGGTAGCTGTGGAAGCTTAACATTCGGAGCTTGCAGAAGGATCTAGATAAACAAAAAATATGGCTTTGATGGGGCTAAATAAAGGGTATACAGAGCCATGTTAATATATGGATTTCTTTCATAACTAGTGATGGGCGAATAAATGCGCCAGGTGTGAATTAGCTGCAGATTTTCCACATTTCGCCAGAGAATAAATTCGCGAAAATTCACATTTTTTTTCGGGTTTTTTTTTGCCATTTCGCAGCAAATTCACAAATTTTCCGCCGACGCGAAACGGGACAAATTCGCCCATCACTATTCATGACCATTTAGATACATTTATGAAAACAACAACCTATATTTAAGGGTAATGACACACTGAGTGATCTCCAGATATTTACTCCCCCCCCCCCCCATTGAAGGTGAATGGGAATAGCTTACGTGTGAAGTCCATAGACCCAGCGTATAGCCACGATTCCTATTCATTGTGATTTCTAGTTTGTTGTACTCCTGCGAGTGACAAAAATTCTCAGTTGCCCGGTGGATCATTACCCAAAGCAAGAGGTGGCATACTCCCAAAACTTTCTGCCACTGTCCAATCAATAAACGGGTCTAAGCTCAAATATTGAATAATATTCAAGCCACACTGATCCTAACCTGTTCTTCCCCAACCTGGCACAACATAGTTCTATTTACCTTGACCTGCTCATCTCCAATATCAATGGAGGGAGTTATAGCCCTTTAAAAATACAAGTGGCTAAAGAAGTTTTGCCTGTGCCGAAAAAGAAGCTGCAACAGGATGAAGATGGATGAAGGGACTGGGCTGGCACACGATCAGGCCACCCACCTTATGACAGCTGAAGGAGCAACTGGTTGGCCCATATGCACCCATGGGGGCAGATTTACTAAAAGGCGAAGTGACTGTTTGTGAAAATTCGACAGCGTGACGTCATTTCGTTACTTCGCTGATTTATTAGCGGGCGCAGGCGTAACTTCTCTAGCGAAGGAGATAGACTCTAGATGTACTTCGCTCGCTTACGCCTGGCGAAGTTGTGCTCTGGCGAAGGGACGTAACTACGCAAATTCACTACGATTCGGATTTTACTAAACGTTACCTCTTGCGCCAGACTTGCCTTCGCCACCTCAGACCAAGCGAAGTGCAATAGAGTAGATAGGACTTCCTCAAAAAATAGTTACAAAAAAAGCTGGCGACTTTTCATTTTTCAGGGTGAAAGACTGCAAAAGAGCGTAGATTTTTTTCTGGGGTACCCGGCTTCCCCCCTACATTTCCTAACATATGGCACATAAACTATACAGTGGGCACATGTGTAGGGCAATATAACAACTTTATTTTATTTTATTAAGGTTCCCTGGACTTGCGTAATGTAATGTATTTGCTGCAACATATACGTCCATTGTACTTTAACTTCCCGCCGTATGCAAATTACCCATCGCTAGCGCAACTTCGCTTCGCTTTCTACAGTAACGATAGCGCTACTTCGCCAGCGTTTGGCGCCCTGGACACAACTTCGGATTTTAGTGAATTAGCGTTGTCCTGGTGAATCTATGCCTGATGAAGTGTTGCGATGTGAGCGAAGCGGACGCTAGTGCAAATTCTGCGCTTCGTGAATCTGCCCCATGGTTTCAGGTCAACCCCACATCACTACCCCACGCCCTTGTTAACCATAAGGTTACAACCACAATGTTGAATGAGAAATATTCTTCTGAAATATTTTCCTCGCATGTTAATTTGCTAATCATTTGTAAAGCATTATGGCCGATGCATTAAAGAATTTAGCATCAATAACAGCAATTCTGCCACTCAGCAAAAAGTTTCCCTGTTTTGATGGTTTTGCTTAATTAGATCCTGATAGAGCGAAATGATTTGCTAATCGTGTAACGACGCCCTAACATGGCACGAATGATACTGAAATGAGGGTAATTTATTTTTATATGGAAGTTTAAAGCTGTATTAATAGTTATGTTACAGCCATAAAATGCTTTCATTAAAAAAAAGGCAAATTAAGACTTGAATTATTATGGGGCTCTGAATATCTTAAAGGGATAGTATACCCTAATGATGAAAAGTGATAATCTACACTTTATTTTTTGTTTAATTAGTGAAATGTTAATGCCTCTTAAGGGAAAATAAAAATAACTACAACTTTTAATAAGCAGCATTGAAATTTGAATTTAATTCATTTAAATTCATTATTAAATTATTTTAATTCATTTTATTAAATATGGATGTGAACATATTACTTGCATGGGAACAGGCATTTTCCAACAATATCAGTAGCCCCAATTATTTATGATCAAAAAGGGTACAGGTCTAACTGTATCTTTAAAAAATACTTTAACCAAACCAAATGATATGGTGGACCCCTTGTGCGTAAAAGGCAACCGTAGAAAAGGGGAAAAAAACGTTTATTTTTGTGGACAGTAAGGTTTTATTGTGCATTAATAGCTAGGGAAAAGTGTATTGATAATAATTATAAGGTTGTAAGGTGACCTTGTAAATGGAATATAATAGGGATGCACCGAATCCACTATTTGGGGTGGGCTGAACCCCTGAATCCTTCGAGAAACATTCGGCAGAATACTGAAGCGAATCCGCTTATGCAAATTAGTGGTGGAAGGGGGATAACATTTTTACTTCCTTGTTTCGCAACAAAAAGTCACGCGATTTCCCTACCCCTAATTGATTCAGATTTGATTCGGCTGCAGTGGCGATCCTAGAGGGGGGCGGACCCTGGTGCGTGACGCGCAGCCGGGCCCCGCCCCCCTCTGTACGGCCACATATGCCGGCATTCTCAGCGGCGAACGGACTGCCGGGGGGGCCTGAGGGGGTGCGGGCCCTGGCCCGCTCGCACCCCCTGCACCCCCGGTAGTTCCGCCACTGTTCGGCTGACTCCTAATCCTGCTGAAAAAACCTGAATCCTGACAGAATCCTAAACCGAATCCTGGATTCGGTGCATCCCTAGAATATAAACACAAGTGCACAACGACAGGTTGTTCAAACGTTGCTAAATGCTCCCAACGTATCTATAATTATAAAAAAATTATTGATTATTGATAAGGATCTATATTATACAAGAAAAGAAAGTTGCCTTCCCTACCTCCCCGTCTTTTGACTCAAGGCGTAAATCTGTTCTACAAGAAGCTTCCAAGCTCCCGGCCTCAGCATTGATCTCTACTCCTTTGGGTGCCTCCATAATCAAGGTCCTTGTTGGAGATTCCAGTCTATAAAAAAAAAAAACAAGAGGAATAGGTGTTAACCGGAACATAGTGTTCATTTTGTTTTTCTTCAGATGACCCATATTAGTCAACTAAATTAAGATTTGAGAAAGGTTTTTTTATTGTTTTCCTAAGCCGAAGAACATCAGAGCAGCCTCTTTCTTTCTCCTGACAACTTCCTTGACTAATTGGTGATCAGACTGGTCAGAAACTGACCAGCAGGTGGCACTGTTGGAACAAAATTCGTTCATATTAACAGCACATGTATCCTTTAATATCTTGGAATAAAAAGAAAATAAATAATGAATGTCAATTAGAAAAGTGTTTGAATAGCACTCTCATCCAATTTTACATTCACTTATTTTAAAGGTTTACTTATCCTTTAAACAGCAGAACTGATATATTGTGGGAGTAATCACCTGAGCATGAGCAATGGGCTGATAATGTGTCCTAGCCCATGAGTTCAGTTGCTCGTTCCACTCTGCTGCTCCATTGTACGAGCAACTACTGCATTTGCATCTCCGTCAATTTCCCAAGGATGAGGCCAGACAGTGACACTCTAATCATTAGAGTTATTTATGAGGTGCAAGGTATCATTGGCTTCTATTAGGAAACACAACCTTCCAATGAGTCTTCATCAAGTCGGCTTAATGAACCCTTCTCCTCACACCAGCCCATTTATTTCATTTTCCTATCAAGGTTTCCAGTTATCTGTCTTTCTCAAGCATGATCCCTGCAAACGGACTCTCACAGAACACACCCTTTAAACGGCGAAGAAATGCATTGAACGTAACCAAATAAAAGACCAGCGATGTATATAAAATATCATGTTCAGGAAAGATAAACACATGGGCCTCTTCTCCAATAATAAGGCCTCATTTGCATAGAAAATATCTACTTTTCAAGATATTTTAAAACTGCGTATACAGGTATAGAACCTCTTATCCAGAATGTTTGAGATTTGGGGTTTTCCGGATAACAGATCTCTCTGTAGTTTGTAAACATTAAATAAACCCAATAGGCTGGTTTTGCTTCCAATAAGGATTAATTATATCTTAGTTGGGATCAAGTACAAGATACTGTTTTATTATTACACAGAAAAGGGAAATACATATTAAAAACTTGGGTTATTTGAATAAAATGGGAGTCTAACGGAATAAAACAAAAGTACCACCTGCCGTTCCATTTCTTCAGAAATTAATTTTCAGCCGACTGTAGAGAAGGAACATGTTGTGATGTTGCTCTGTTTAGAAAATACAGTTGATGAGCAGCAGCATCTAAAGGTTGTATAAGTAAACCTTTAAAATAAGTGAATGTAAAATTGATGAGAGTGCTATTCTAAGTATTTTTCTAATTGACATTCATTATTTATTTCCTTTTTATTCCAAGATATTAAGTGATAGGTGTGCTGTTAATATGAATGAATTTTGTTCCAACAGCGCCACCTGCTGGTCAGTTTCTGACCAGTCTGACCACCAAGTAGTCAAGGAAGTTGTCAGGAGAAAGAAAGAGGCTGCTCTGATGTTCTTCTGCTTAGGAAAACAATTAGAAACCTTTCTCAAAACTTTCCTAAGCAGAAAAGCACTCTCATCAATTTTACATTCTAAAGGTTTACTTATCCTTTAAATAAGTAGAATCGGCCTCATATTAAAGGAGAACTCCGGCTTCAAAACAAAAATTTGATAAAGAGGCCCACATAACACAGAAACCCCAAATATACCCATCACAGTTACCTGTTTCTTCAAAAAGTATAAATTAATGCCATTTTCCAGGGAAGGAGGGACCAATCACTGATGTTACAATTGTAACAACTTCTCCACAGCTTACAGACAACATGCAGGAACTACATAACCCACAATGCATTGTATTGTGATGTCCCTTTCCTTATTGAAATCATGTGTGCAGGGAATTGTGGGGTTTGGAGGATGCAAGATGAGGACAGCTGGCAGTTGATACAAAGTAAAAGTAGTCAGTCAGCTCAGAAAAGTAGTCAGACAGATCAGCAGGAGAGCAGGGGGCTAGGCTTAGGGAACTGTCAGAAACCATTAAAAATCATGAAAAGTCTGCATATTTTCTTGTTGATGTATATTGCAAAGTTGCTTGAAATTATGTTCACTTTTCAAAAAGCTTAAGTTATGTTTTTGTGGAGTTCCCCTTTAACATAGTAAGTTAGGTTGAAAAAAGTAGGGATGCACGGAATAGCGAATTTCGGATTAGGCCGAACCCTTCATAAAGATTCGGCCGAATACCGAACCGAATCCGAATCCTAATTAGGATTCGGTTAGGCCTGGCAAAAGGATTCGGCCAAATGCAAACCCTGCTAAAAAAGGCCGAATCCTGGATTCGTTGCATCCTTAGAAAAAAGACACACGTCCATCAAGTTCAACCTTAAGTCTATATATAACCTGCCTAACTGCCAGTTGATCCAGAGGAAGGCAAAAAAAAAAAAGCCTCTCCAATTTGCCTCATCGAGGAAAAAATTCCTTCCTGACTCCAAAATGGCAATGGGACCAGTCCCTGGATCAACTTGTACTATGAACTATCTCCCATCAACAAAAACAAAAAAATTAGAAATTGGAACTGATCCATGCTGAAATTCCATCCACATTCCACTCCCACCCTCCTTTGTTGCCCACAAATCCCACTTGGATTGCAGTTTTCCTTTCTGTATTTTTCCAGTCTGATCAACCCATTACTAGTGATGGGTGAATAAATTTGCCAGGCGCGAATTAGCGGCGAATCTCCACGTTTTGCCGCAGGCAAATAAATTTGCGGAAATTCACCTGTGGAAATTGGCTGGCGTCAAAAAAAACTTTGATGAGCGTCGGAAAAGTCGCTCGCGTCAAAACCGTTGCGTGTCCACACGCCCATTGGCATGTTTATCAAGGGTCGAATTTCGAATTAAAAAAACTTCGAAATTCTAATTACGGCCTTTCTGTAATTCAGAGCTTTCTGGATAATGGATCCCGTACCTGTTTTCCTCTCTAGAAAAATAAAAACAGGTATAGGATCTGTTATCCGGAAACCCGTTATCCATAAAGCTCCAAAATATGAAAGGGCCGTCTCCCATAGACTCCATTATAATCAAATGATCCAATTTTTATAAAATGATTTCCTTTTTCTCTGCAATAATAAAACAATCACTTGTTCTTGATCCCAACTAAGATATAATTAATCCTTATTGGAAGCAGAGCCAGCCTATTGGGTTTATTACATGATTTTCTAGTAGACTTAAGGTATGAAGATCCACATTAGGAATGATCCATTGTCCATAAAACCCTAAGCATTCTGTATAACAGGTTTTATTTAATGTTTAAATTATTTCCTAGTAGGCTTAATGTAAGAATATCCAAATTACAGAAAGATCTGTTATCCAGAAAACCCGAAGTCCTGAGCATTCTGTTAAACAGATCCCATACAGCTATGGGATGCGTTCTCCGGGAACCCCATTATCCAGGAAGCTGTCTCCCATTTACCACTTTATCCAGATATTCCAAGTTTTTAAAAATGATTTCCTTTTTCTGTGTAATAATAAAACAGTAGCTTGTACTTGATCCCAACTAAGATATAATTAATCCTTATTGGAAGCAAAACCAGCCTATTGGGTTTATTACATGATTTTCTAGTAGACTTAAGGTATGAAGATCCACATTAGGAATGATCCATTGTCCATAAAACCCTAAGCATTCTGTATAACAGGTCCCATACCTGTATTCCCAAAAATAAGGACACGAGCAAAATTTAATTGTGGCTGTTCAGCAATTTAGTTCTTTTTATGAGAGCAACTTTACTTTTAATACTTACCTCAAAGGGTGAAAGGGTTCGGCCTTGACATATGGCGTTTCAATGGATTTAGGAAAAACCGCGCCTTCGGCACCTAAAATAGAAAATGTGTAATTATTACTTGTGTCAATAATTAAATGAGGACTTGTTCTTATTCCCTTCACCTTTCCTGTTCATTTTTGGCTAAGGTATTTCATGAGAACTAGGGATGGGCGAATTTTATCCGTTTAGTTTCGCCGCCAGCGAAATGTCGTCAACGCCCATTAAAGTCTATTGGCGTCAAAAAAAATTTTTCGACACACACCCCCATACAAGTCTATGGGCGTCATTTTTGCGGCGAAACAAGGCGAAAAAATTCACCCATCCTTAATGAGAAGTCTAAACCATTTAAGTCACATTTTTAGTTGCGTAAAGGAGATGATTTGATCTCAATATACAGGACCGCGACCGAGGAGCTTGTTGAGGACACCTTTTCTTGATATTAATACTTCCCTCATTCATAATATTTGTTTTTCTTTTTAAAAGAAATGTAAAGCCTCAAACCTTCTCACTTTTGCAATTCATATGCATTTTTTCTGGTTTTCAAGACTATAGCAGTTTATATTTGTTAGCCCTTTGATGTTTGCAGGTCAGTTCTAAGCAGAGCAATACCAATATCTTTAATAAGTTCATTTTAACGCAGCCATCCTAAATGACCAGCAGGTGACACTATTGTTTCAAATTCAATACATTAGTAGTTTACAGACTCCTAGGGGGTTATTTATCAAGCTCCGAATATCGGAACCTTGAATAATTTGTATTTTTTGGAGCAAAAAAAAAAAAACGACGAATTTTTCGAGATTTATTAAAGTCCGATGGTCTAAAAACTCAGAATCTGAAACCATCTAAAAGCTCTCGAGGTCCTGTATTAGTCAATGGGGAAGGTCCCAGTGTCTGCGCTGATGTCCATACTGATATCCAATGATTTCGGGGTCTCTGTGCAAAAAACTCTGAAAACTCAGAAAAAATCTTAGTTTTTGCGGAATAGAGCATGTCTGTGCTTGCCAGTCCCCAAATAAGGAGGTGGGATGTGGGAGGCAGGTAAGTGATATTTAGAAGTGCTAGGGAGTGGCAAATGACACAGACTACAATGGGGCTTTGTCCTTCAAGGAGATGAAAAGGTTAAAAACTAAGTAAGCTTTATCAGAAAGGTCTATATAAATACACCAGTAAACCCTCAAAGTAATGCTGCTCTGAGTCCTCTGTCAAAAGAAACATCACATTTCTTTCTTTCTATTGTGTACTCATGGGCTTCTGTATCAGACTTCCTGTTTTCAGCTTAAACCTCCAGGGCTTGGGCTTGAGCATGCTCAGTTTGCTCCTCTCCCTCTCCCTCCTCCCCTCCCTGTGATGTCACACTAAACTAATATGGCAGCTGCTATCCTAAGCAAACAGAGAGCTTCTAGAGCTGTTTACTCGGGTATGCTAAAGCATTCTGCAGAATAAATATAGTGTTAGAGCTTGTACTATTGTGGTTAATCTATTGGCAATAAACTGCTTCGTAGCTTTCCTTCTCCTTTAAAGGATAAGTAAACCTTTAAAATAATTGAATGTAGAATTGATGAGGGTGCTATTCTAAGCAGTTTTGTCATTTACATTCGTTATTTATTTTCTTTTTATTCCAAGATATTAAGGGATATATTTGCTGTAAATGTGAATTAATTTTGTTCCAACAGGGCCACCTGCTGGTCAGTTTCTGACCAGTCTGACCACCAAGTAGTCAAGGAAGTTGTCAGGAGAAAGAAAGAGGCTGTTCTGATGTTCTTCTGCTTAGGAAAGATTTGAGAAAGGTTTCAAATTGTTTTCCTAAGCAGAAGAACATCAGAGCAGCCTCTTTCTTTCTTCTGACAACTTCCTTGACTACTTGGTGGTCAGACTGGTCAGAAACTGACCAGCAGGTGGAGCTGTTGGAACAAAATTCATTCATATTAACAGCACATGTATCCCTTAATATCTTGGAATACAAAAAAAGTAATGAATGTAAATTACAAAATTGTTTAGAACAGCAATATCATCAATTTTACATTCACTTGTTTTAAAGGTTTACTTAACCTTTAAGGGAGTAAAGGATGCACTACAACCAGATCCAGATCCTACTTCTGATGCATCCTTAATATATAGAAATATATTCAATGCAGGCGCTCAGAATCCAGCGCACTGGACAGACAGGCAGAACTTGTTGTACGGTGGAACTAAAACTTTCCTCTTTCAATGACAGAATGGTCAAGTCAATGAGCAGATATCGAAAGGGTCACGCTATTGTTTGTCCTGATACATTTGTATTATCCATAGATTTGCTCCTGTAGCATGGAACTTCCTAATTTCTTATCAATAAGTGCAATCAATGGCAATGTTCTTAAGCTCATCAGTTCTGCTTAATGACGCGACACTGGTTACTGCTCAAGCAGAGCCTAATCGTGTTGAGTTGTAGGCTTTTCGGGTTAAGAGGTTGAGCGAGTAAACACGTGTACTGCAAAAATGATCAAGTCAATGCCCAAGTAAACTGCTCCAGGCTATTTGCATTCTCCTATGGTTAAAACAAATGATCCAAATTGTGACTTTTTAAGCCAACAATAATGAGTGAATAGATTTTGCAGCTTCCCATATAATGCAACATTTGTCTTTGCGTTCTAGGAGATCAATCGGCTTGGCCACAGTAGACCAGGTCAGAAAGATATTTCACTGGAATGCCGGTAATTGTCGATATTTAAATACATAAGAGCTGTAAATTATATAGTTATAAATGGTGCTTAGTGGTTTCATACCTTTATTATACAATATAATGTACCCAATTGTTGGATAACATGGCAGTTTCTTGCCTATTTCCAATACAGCCAGGTCTGTATTTGTGGGGTAACGCCTCAAAGGCCTGGGTCTATTGCTGCAAATTATTAAAGAATAAGTAAACGTTTAAAATAAGTGAATGTAAATTTGATGAGAGTGTTATTCTAAGCCCTTTTGTCATTCACATTAATTTTTTATTTTCTTTTTATGCCAAGATATTAAGGGAACGAAGAATTGAGGAAACAGCACACAGAATAGAATGCAAAAGGGGATATACCCATATGGATTTATTGTGTCAAACAGCACAACGTTTCGGGGGCAGGCCCTTTCGTCAGGTGATATGGCAAGCTAATTACAAACAGCCCTTAAATAGCCTAACGGCCCTCCCACCAACAGAAAAAAAGGTCAAAAAACTTTACTCAAAAAAACATTTTTTAGTTCTTACAAAAAAGAAAAATTAAAACAAAAAAGTGAAACGAACGTATTTCGTTTTGTCCTCTTTAGGGATGTAGCGAACTGTTCGCCGGCGAACTAGTTCGCGCGAACTTCGACTGTTCGCGTCCGCCGAATGTTCGCGAACGTCGCGCGACGTTCGCCAATAGGCGTTCGCGTCAAAAATCATTCGACCATTCGATTCCTTCAATCGCTAAAATCGAAGGATTTTCGTTCGAATCGAACGATCGAAGCCATTGGATTGAATGAAATCATTCGATCGAATGGCTTCGATCGTTCGATTCGAACGAAAATCCTTCGATCGAACAATTAAAATCCTTCGATCGTTCGAATTGAACGATTTTCGGATGTTCGAAGTTCGCATTTTTTGCCGGTGTTCGCGAACGGCGTTCGCGAACACATAAACGGCAGTTTGCTACATCCCTAGTCCTCTTATTAATTTACCAATTTTGGATTATCATTGTGATTGGACTTATTTATCTCAATGGACAATTGTTTCAAATAATGTTTTTTGAGCCATAATTTTTCTTTTTTGTAAGAACTAAAAAATGTTTTTTTGAGTAAAGTTTTTTGACCTTTTTTTCTGTTGGTGGGAGGGCCGTTAGGCTATTTAAGGGCTGTTTGTAATTAGCTTGCCATATCACCTGACGAAGGGGCCTGCCCCCGAAACGTTGTGCTGTTTGACACAATAAATCCATAGGGGTATATCCCCTTTTGCATTCAATTCTGTGTGCCGTTTCCTCAATTCTTCGTTTCCTGTGAACCCAGGGGAGTGCCGTCTCCCTAGAGGACTGAGCACCAGATTATTGTACACAAGAAGGCCTGGGAGTGCATACAATTTCTACTTTAAGATATTAAGGGATACATGTGCTGTTAATATGAATGAATTTTGGTCCAACAGCGCCACCTGCTGGTCAGTTTCTGACCAGTCTGACCACCAAGTAGTCAAGGAAGTTGTCAGGAGAAAGAAAGAGGCTGCTCTGATGTTCTTCTGCTTAGGAAAGATTTGAGAAAGGTTTCTAATTGTTTTCCTTTGTTGATTCATTGCTCCCCCTGTTACTCTACTTTCCTGCAGATGACTCCCTCTCCAATTCTATTTGAGGCATGTCGAGCAGTTTAAAAAATCCAAAAAACCCCAAAGCTCTGAGAAGGTGACTTGTCTCACAAATATAGTTGGAAACTTCACATTCTTCAAGCCCCCTCAACAGCCGCAGGGACTGCTTTCCCCTGTTGTTATGCCATTGCTATGTATGTAACCTTAGGCATTTTGAATATACTAGGATATATGTGGGTTTCCCAAGGGTGCAGCTGTGGGGCTTCATAAGTCACTACAGAGAAGAAGACTGAGGAGTTCCATCAATCATTTGGGTGGGCTATACTTCCAGGCAAGCTATGTGTTTGCACATTCATCTCTGGCTTCTGCAAAAGCAGAGTTTTTTGTTAAGGGAAAAGATAAATGCTTCACCTCAGGTGGAAGAAACTAAACTCTTCAGTAGAAAGCACTCCCACAGAGTCCATTTAGCTTTTAGAGCCAAACTAGTAGATATTTGCAGAGCAGGAGTCTGAGAGCTCAAGCAGAAAAGGGAAGGATGGTTCAGTGTAACTTTGGTTGTGGTTGGCCCATCATGTACGGTACAGTTTGGGAAGAAGATGGAAACCATCCACTCCGTCAGTCAGGGCTGCAATGGAGGGGGAACCAAGGGGTACTGCCGTCAGGGGGCCCAATTATAAAAAGGGGCCAGAGATGGTAGAGGACAATTTGGAGATTGTGAAAGGTGTGTGGGGTTTAAGTTGATCATAATTTTATTAGGACTAGAGATGCGCTGAATCAAGGATTCAGTTTGGGATTTGGCCTTTTCCAACAGGGTTCAGATTAGTCCGAATCCAAGTGCCTGTCTGAACTGAATCCTAAAAATCATGTGACTTTTTGCCACACAAACAAGGACGTTGAAAACGTACCCTAATTTACATCCAAACATGCATTCAATTCGATATTCGGCCCGATCGTTCATGAAGTATAAAGATCCAAATTACAGAAAGATCCCTTATCTGGAAAACCCCAGGTCCCATTCTTTCATCCTATTAGAGACCTGGATACGATCTGCTTGGTTTATATACGTGAGCACCATATCCCCCCGCCTCTCCAACATTATCGATTTTTCCCTCAGCAACCCCTCCGCTATAAAGTATTGCAATGGAGTGTGAGAAATGAATTGATCTGGAACTCCCTGCTAGAGAGACTCCTATCCATAGAACTAGCGGATTCATCCCAATCGCTCCCGGTTGGAATAGTAGCCGAGAATTTAGCCAGGAGTCGTTCCTAAAAATACAGAATCTGTGCTACAATGAAAAGGTATTTTACAGTCCTCAAAGGGGCTCCTGCTGAATTACAATTTGAAATGCATAAGATCGCAGCGGTATAAAACTCATGGATGAAATCTACTCTCATCACTGGGATACCCTGTAGTATAAATGCCTTTGCATGGAATTGCAGATACAAGTTGACCACCTCTCTGCTTCATATACACAATGCATGAGATTATTGCTGAGCCGTGAGATATGCGCTGAGGCTCACAGCTCCTCGGATTTAATTCATAGCAGCCTATCTGGGTAGAAGGTTTGAGGGGGGAAAGCAAGAAGAAGGAGAGGAAAACAGTCTATTGAAAATGCTGAAATTGAGATTTTTATTGGCCCTTTAATAACTCACAATGTGTGTGTATGTGTGTGTTTGACTGCTACTGACTGAGCTCATTATTCCCTTTGCTGCACTGCTGGGAGACAGGTTATCACTTTTTCAGCTTCTATTGCAAAACAGATAACGGCACTATTAGAGTATAGAAATATAAAACTAAGCAACTTTCCCATATACATTCATTAAAAATCGGTGGGTTTCCAGGTTACTGGCAAATTCACTGAAAGCAGCAACAGTCTGGCGGTTTATATTCTGGTCACTGCTAATTCTGACTTCTGAAACAATGTGCAGAGGCAGCAAGACCTGCAAGAGGAACTGGCTTCTGCTGCACAGTCAGAACCAGAGAGCACAACGGTTCCGTTTCCTTGGTGCATTAGGGGAAAATAATTTAAAAAAAAAAAACTATTAAAAAATAAATAATGAAGACCAGTTGAAAAGTTGCTTAAAATTGATTAAGTGAGCGGCTTCCTTCTTCTTCGTTCTTTAAATTTTCCAGGGCAGACGCATGCGCAGTAGAACAAAATAGGCGACTTCTTCGTTAAAGTTCAGCTTTTTTTGTTACTGAGAATGCGACCTGCACGAAGAAAGAAAGGGAAAAAAGCGGATCATTCTGTGGTGCTCGCTGGAAGAATCCCCGGACCGGTGCAGTTTTCTGCTGATAGGAGCTCCGGTGTCAGGTAAGCAGGGTCAGACTGGGCCGGCGGGACACCGGGAAAAAACCCGGTGGCAGTAGCGTCACTTGAGGGGGGCGGGCCCTGGTGCATAACGCGCAGCTGGGCCCCGCCCCCCTCCGTTCGGCCGCATTTGGCCATTTTTGTCAGTGGAGCGCGAGCTGCCTGGGGGCCCTGAGGGGGTGCGGGCCCTGGCCCGCTCGCACCCCCTGCTCCCCGGTAGTTCCGCCACTGCCCGGTGGGCCCCGGCTCTTGTGGGCCCTGCCAGCCCAGATCCGTTCCCATATCGCGATATGAAGGCTTGTTAACACTTCTCGCGTTCGCACATGCGCACAAACATGGCGGTGCATTTGCTCAAGTGTGTAAATGTGGAATTAGATACTAAGCAGCAACGATTCTGGGCCCTGAAGAGGCCTTCCTAATGCATCTTAAAGGGGAAACTGAAATTTCAACACTTAAAGTTACCGGGAGCAGCTTTTTGCAAGTGTTTCAGTAACGCAGAGACTGATTTATAATCTCTTTAAAGTGCTGTGGAATTTAATTTTATTTTTCTATAGAAAGCCATGACTTATGCTATGTACCGATTTGCAATATAGCCCTACTTCATCAGTGCTTGTCCCTCTTGCACAGGTCTAGTTTGGTAGACCCATGCCCAACCCTGACCCACTGCCCCACTTGTTGTCTTCTCCTCGCTTGGTCAGGACCAAATCCCGACTCGTTTGTGGATATTCTGAAGCCAACTGTGGGTACCCAACCCAATTCGAGACACTACCCATGGCTGCCTATTAGCTATGAAGTAAATGCAGTTTATAAACCTGCCAATTCAAACTAAGTTCCCCTTGATAAAACAGCTGGATCTTTGCTTGATCAGGCTGATTATCCAAAATAATCCTATATCCCCCTCCTTCAGGGTATGCTTCCCACTAGAGTCCTGCATTAGGTCTGGTACCTGCCGAATACCCACAAAGTGGTTCGGTTTTGGTCAAAAAGTCCCGGATTCCTAAGCCATGCGGGCAGTCCACGGGTGACCCTGCTGGGTACCCAACAAAGGTGCAGTCTTGATCCTGATCCCTCCCACCCACCCGTTGTGGTTCTTTTTGGGAAGATTCAGCACCGGAGTGACGTCACTTCTGGTTTTGCGTGTCCCACGGGTCAGAAGGTTAGTTGGCCTATTGGCGGGTCGGGTTTGGTAGTGGGAACATGCGGGTCAAATTGAATGGGTCGGGACCTGCGCAGGACTCTACTTCCTACCATTCTTGTTAAAAATTCTGCTTTTGATAGGGGAGGGAGGAAATACGTTGAGGGACAGAAGGAATGATGTAAAAGGGCAGTTATTGGCAGATATTTTATTAAATAGGCCAGTCGAATAACTGGGAGGTAGAAACCATAATTGGGCGAGGACCACATCAATGAAATGTGGCAACCCTAGAATAGAGACACTGAGGAAGCCAAACTGGCAAACTAAATCTGCCCATCTGTGCCTTTATAATGCAGGCTAGCCGTGCATTACAATTAAATACATTCATTCTTTCTTTCATTGTTTTGTTGTTGAGTTCCAGGGAACGGATCATTAGTGTCTGATCGCAGAGCGCCAGTTGCGTAGGTTACTCAAGCTGATTTCTCACAACGCCCAAAAGAATGATCCCTTTACGTGACGTACCAGGAACGTTTTTAAAGGCCCCTAAAATAATCAGCGGCTTTGTTTCATTCACTGCATGTTGGTGTCAGTTGTCGTAGAGAAAAGAGTTAATCGGCCCTTAATAAGCATCGCCAGCCTAATGCTTTAATTAAAAACGGCCGTTGAACTGAGATGAGATGCAAATGATGGTAATTAAGATCAAGTGGTATCTAGAGGGCTATTTTATTATTAATCTAAAAAATACCTCCGGCTTATTAACGGGGAGAAAATCAGCTCACAGAGAGCGGCGTATCTCCGTACCACCTCAGTAAATGCATGGTATTAAAGGAGAACTAAAGCCTAACTAAAGGTAGAAATGTTGTACATGATGTTTTGTGCTTCTGTACCAGCCCAAGGCAACGACAGCCCTTTAGCAGTAAAGATCTGTGTCTCCAAAGATGCCCCAGTAGCTCCCCATCTTCTTTTCTGCTGATTCACTGCACATGCTCTGTGCTGCTGTCACTTACTGAGCTTAGGGACCCACTCACAATATACAGTACACATAGAATAGAAATGTCACAATATAAGGCTGATTAGTAATTAATACACATAATTACTACATGGCAGCACAGAAACCAGTGCAATTAGCATCAGAATTTAATAATCAGCAAACCTGTAGCATCAGCTTATATTGCAGCCAGGGAAGCTCATTTTCTGCTGGATAATTAGTGACGAGCCCTAAGCTTAGCTTCTCAACAGCCAATCAGAGCCCACTGAGCATGTGAGTGTCACAGACACTTTCCAAGATGGTGACCCCCTGTGACAAGTTTGAAGTCCTGGATCATTGCTGCTATTGACAAGCTCAAACTTTAGCCTCGTGCAATAAGTCCACTATATAAAATATGGTATTTTTAGCCATATTCATTTTTAGGGTTTAGTTCTCCTTTAAAGCATGTCAGTGGGACACAATTCATTAGGCAGGACTCAACACGAGTCGATCATTATGGACACCTGGAAAGAAATTAAATTAACTAAATGGCATCAGATTTAGGGAAATATTTATTTTGTAATGTTCAACATAACTAGAACATGGTTTTAACCCATTAACTGCTACTATTGTAGAATCTACATTTGTACTAAAAAAAAGTACCTCCTGTATAACCAAATATAATCAATAATTGAGCATGGCAGTCCATCAACATCCGGGCTGATTCTTAAAGTTTGAGGATTTCCTATAACAATCCTAACTGTTCGGTGTACAATAAGCTCCATCTTGATCCATGACGTTTATTTTTTGCTCTGAAAATCTAAATAGCCCTATATTGGTCTGTCTGTTGTTTGCTTTCTAGGTTTTATATCAAGTCACAATCACATCTCCTGTAAACAAGATCATAGATGGCTGACAGCACTGGTACGTTTTATATTATATATATATTGGAGAGCTGAAGAACAAACAAAAGTCTTTAAAGGAGAAGAAAAGGCCTATTTAATTTGGCGTGCCAAATCGAATGGATAAATCTAATAAATAGTGATGGGCGAATACATTTGCCAGGTGCGAATTCACAATGAGTTTCCGTGTTTCGCGAATAAATTAGCAGAAATTCGGAAAAATTTGTGCGCATGTCGGAAGAGTCACTCGGGTCAAAACTGTCGTGCATCAATACTATTCGGATGCCCATTGACTTTAACACCGGCGTCAAAATTGACGTGAATTGACACGGGAATCAAAATTCGAGTTTCATTAATTTTTCGCCGTTTCGCGAATATTATTTGGGAAATTCGCACGTTTTTCACCATTCGCCCGTCACTACTAATAAATCATTATCGCTCTACATATCCCCCTTTCATATAAACAACAGGTCATCAATAAAGCAGGTATAAAACACAATATTTTCCTTATATTGAACAATTTCAAATTGTGTTTTTCACCAGTGAAGGGCAGCTGCAATCAAGAAACCTAATACCAATTGAAGATTTCAAGGGGTTGTTCACCTTTGAATTAACTTTTAGTATGATGTAGAGAGGGATATTCTGAGACAATATGCAATTGGTTTTCATTTTTTATTATTGGTGGTTTTTGAGTTATTTAACTTTTTATTCAGTAGCTCTCCAGTTTGCAATTCAAACAACGTGTTTGCTAGGGTCCAAAGTACCCTAGCAACCATGCATTGGTCTGAATAAAAGACTGGATTATAAAAAGGAGAGGCCTGAATAGAAAAATAGGTAATTTAAAAGTAACAATAACAATACATTTGTAGTTTTACAGTTCTTGTTTTTTTTTAGATGGGGTCAGTGACCCCTATTTGAAAGCTGGAAAGAGTCAGGCCAAAAAGGTCTCTCTAGAATATTGGTGGCAATAAAGGTGAGGCGTATGGAAAGACTTGGGACAGAAGGTGCTATTCTACAGTATTGGAAAGGGAGGGGTTGATTTTGTTTAATGGATGAGGAAGATTTTTTGGAAAATATGGAGACAACATCCCCTTTGGATATAAAAAGTCAACTTTCTTTGAACCCTGGGGACCACTTGTTGCCACAAAGTGCTGTAGATCTTAAAACTCTTAAAAATACACAGGACTTGCAAATGCAAAAAATCAGCACCCTGGACAGTGGAGCCTTATTTATTAGAATTTATTACAACAGTTCACTGCCCTAGTAAAGAAGGCTCCACTGTCCAGGGTGCTGAATCTTTGGAATTGGGGTTATCATCTGTCTTCTGAATCCTTACACCTAAGCCAAAGGGCACTGGCACACAGGGCTACTCTAAAATGCAGCGCCTGAAGCAACTCCCTCCGGCCATAGACTTTATAGTAGATCACCTAACAATTGTGTTATAGAAAATACAATCTAAAAAAAAGTACGCTTGTGGGATTTCAGGCTACTATCCCCTGGTGATTGCAGGCACAATATTGGCTTCATCATTAAAGGAGAAGGAAAGCTACCAAAGCAGTTTATTGCTAATAGATTAGCTGCATAGTGCATGCTATAACACTATATTTATTCTGCAGAATGCTTTACCATACCTTAGTAAGCAGCTCTAGAAGCTCTCTATTTGTTTAGGATAGCAGCTGCCATATTAGCTTGCTGTGACATCACTTCCTGTCTGAGTCTCTCCCTGCTCACTCATAGCTCTGGGCTCAGATTACAGCAGGGAGGGGAGAGGGAGAGAGTAGCAAACTGAGCATGCTCAAGCCCTAGCCCTGGAGGTTTAAGCTGAAAACAGGAAGTCTGATACAGAAGCCCATGAGTACACAATAGAAGGAAAGAAATGTGGGGTTTCTTTTGACAGAGGACTCAGAGCAGCATTACTTTGAGGGGTTACTGATGTATTTATATCTGATAAAGCTTACTTAACTTTAGACTTCTCTTCTCCTTTAAAGTCTAAGGAAGGGCTACATTAGGCTTTTGTGTGGTGCGTTTTCAGGCTACCAGAATACAGTACTCTCAGTTTAGAGCACATGAAGCAGTCCCGTTGCGCTTAGGGGAAATGGACAGTGGAGCTTTCTGCATCTTATTCCAAATCAAGGCCTGCCAATCATTTTGTATCCAAGAGTAGCACTACAGTTGGGTATTGAACAGACCCATAACTGTGCTGTGCCATACTGATGCCAACATCTGGTTTTTTTTGGTCACTGAATGTTGTAATTTGAAACTAACTAAGAATATAAGAATATATAGGACTCAGAGCCCAGCCTAAAAAAAGGCACATTGCAAGAAAGGGTTAATGTTGCAATTAATAGAGAATCCCTGGGTATATAATTGCTCCCATTAGAATCCAATACAGATGCACAGCCCTTGTACCCAGTTGAGCTGCACGTTATGCCTCCAATATAGCATTAGGTCGGTGCCCAAGGGAACCCTTTACTAGTGATGGGCGAATTTATTCGCCAGGCGCGAATAAATTGCGGCGAATAAATGGCAGCAAAAATTCGATGGCGAAAATTCCCCGGCGTAAAAAAAATGGACGCCAGCGTCCGCTTTTTGGATGCCGGCGTCCGTTTTTGGACGCAGACGCATTTTCACCCAAATTTTTTTTTGCAAATTTGTTGCAGTTTTGCGAATTTTGCTCTAAATTCACTGATTTTTCGGCGAAACGGCGCAAATTCGCCCATCACTACTCTTTACATGTCTTACAGTGGCACCCCCCGAAAGCACCCAGGGGGAAAAAATCATGTCCGGTACCCGCCCATCCAGTAATTAAATCAACTGCACATTGGTTTCACCAATCAACAGTGGAACAATTGTGAATCTGTTTATCGTATTTTTACCTAGTACCCGCAATCTATCGGCGCCAACAACCACTTCGTCATTATCGGCAGAAAACAGTAGTTTCCCAGTATTGGACTTAACTTCCAAACGTTTCCCGTAGGCTTCTATAGCCTCTGATCCTGTGAGAAAAGGCAATAATGATTATTATTCGCATTTTAAGTTCTATTGTGTGAGGCATTGGCATTGTCTGCTACAAAGTCACATCTCCACTTAAATGATCAGAATAATCAATACATTGCAGCAAAATGATTATCAAATCTATATTGCATCATATCTGCTCCCTAATGTGCCTCTCATAAATAAGAAGTACATAAGGCTATGGGAAATATTGCAATTTCCGGGGTACTTAAAGGATAAGTAAACCTTTAAAATAAGTCAGTCAATGTAAAAGTGCTATTCTAAGCACTTTTGTCATTTACATTCATTATTTATTTTCTTTTTATTCCAAGATATTAAGGGATACATGTGCTGTTAATATGAATGAATTTTGTTACAACAGCGTCACCTGCTGGTCAGTTTCTGACCAGTCTGACCACCAAGTAGTCAAGGAAGTTGTCAGGAGAAAGAAAGAGGCTGCTCTGATGTTCTTCTGCTTAGGAAAGATTTGAGAAAGGTTTCTAATTGTTTTCCTAAGCAGAAGAACATCAGCCTCTTTCTTTCTCCTGACAACTTCCTTGACTACTTGGTGGTCAGACTGGTCAGAAACTGACCAGCAGGTGGCGCTGTTGGAACAAAATTCATTCATATTAACAGCACATGTATCCCTTAATATCTTGGAATAAAAAGAAAATAAATAATGAATGTAAATGACAAAAGTGCTTAGAATAGCACTTTTACATTGACTGACTTATTTTAAAGGTTTAGTAATCCTTTAAGCATACAGAAAGCTTTAGTCCAGCAACATCAGAGTTGAATTATCAAGAAATATTGTTCAACAGAACTTTTTTTTCGTAGCTCTTCAGGGATCATGACCCTATGACTGATTGCAGAAGCCTCACTAGTTAATAGAAGTGGAATACATATCGTATAGCAGGCCGCCTGACAGTAGAGAGAGGAGTGCTTGAAAGACATGATGGGACTCATTTATAAACACTGGGCAGATTTGCCCATGGGCAGTGACCCATAGCAACCATTCAGAGGTCTGCTTTTATTGCTCAACCTGCAGCTGCTTGAGAAAAACCCTTACTGATTGGTTAATATGGGTTACTGCTCATGTGCTAATAGGTTCCTGGTGCACAAATGTTTTGCCAATGGTGAATATTCTTGAATGTGTTTGATTAATATATTTAATAGATTTTCAATATAGTTAGGCAAGAATGTAATCTATAAAGGCTGGATTGAGCGGATGTCTAACACTTCTTCTTGCTTTGCAGCTCTCTTGATTTTCACTGATTGGTTACCAGGCAGTAACCAATCAGTAAATTGAGGGAGGGCCATATGGGTCATAACCATTTGCATTTTGCTGAGGATCAAAACAAACTCTCTGAACAGTTATGTCCCATGTGGGCCTCCTTCAAGTCACTGACTCAGAGCTGCAAAGCTGGAAGTTGAGTCCTGGCTATTTTGTTAGACATCCAGTCATTTCAGCATTTATACATTACATTCTTGGCTAATTAACTATATTAGAAACATTTTTTTATTTTGCACAGAATACAGTATCTATTTTACACTGAACTGTTCCTTTAATTTTTAATGTTCTTCTGATGAAGATCATACACAGTGTTATATTAATTCAATTATTTTTTCATGAATCCCGATGAGTGCTGCAGTTTGTTTGCCAAATACATATATATATATTTATGTATATCTGTCCATCAGCTGCACTCATGCAAAATAAAAAACGAAGTGCACCTCCAAAAGTAATACGCATGAAAAATAATTTCAGAACCAGCGTTTGCTATATAATATGTTTCTATATTTTTAACACATTGTTCAAATTTAACCTTAAACTATAGTAAACTCAGGAGCAGAGCACACAAGTTTAATACATGTTTTTTCCCCTATAATGAGCTTGGGAGACTATTTGCAATACTTGCCTTATATCTAGTGATGGGCGAATTTATTCGCCAGGCAGGAATTTGCAGCGAATTTGCAGGATTCGCCGCCGTCGAATAAATCCGCAAAACGGCCGTGAAAATTTGCCGTTTTGCAAATATTTTTCGCCATTTTGTGGGAAATTCGCACATTTTTCGGCAAAGCGAAACGGTGCAAATTCGCCCATCACTACTTATATCTATACTTCCCCACCTTTTTAGAATACATGTGTAAATTCCTTCATTCTTACCTGTGACGAGCTGTGTGACGGCTTTCATATCTCCATTCAGAATATTTACAGTCACGTTTCGATCTGATTGGACATACAGGGAGTTACCCTATAAGAGAAGAGGGAGAGCCTAATTCACATTTATGCTCACTCACATAGGCCAAAAAACGATATCATTAAAGAAGCCACGGGTAAGTAAAGACGCAAAACATATGAAAATAACTTCAGCTTTATCCAGCGCTGAGGTTTAAATGTTCTTTCATGGCAACCTAATGGGAAGTTAAGCTGGAGAGGTTTATTAAAGTTTACATCAAATGATGGGCGAATTTATCTGCGACGAATTCCCGCAAATCGCCGCCGGTGAATACATTTCGCTGTCGTAAAAAAAAAACGGACACCGGCATCAAAAACGAGATGCCGGCACCGTTTCGCAAATTTTTCACCGTATCACGAATTTCGCCGAAAATACACAAATTTTTCCGCGAAGCGTAATGCCATAAATTCGTCCATCACTATTTACATCCCCTTTAACCCATTTTACCTACAACTTGGATTCCATTTACACTTTACATGAATGATTTCAAAGGGTTTAAACAGTCTTTATGGGAACAGGTAGAGCCCATCTGGAATGTAAATTACATGGCAAAACTCTAAGGTACTGAATGCGCTAATAATGGCCGGGTCTGGATTTACACGTTTACACGTTACCGTTAATTGGAAATATTTTTTAAAAAGTAATTGTGACCTTTAAATGTTCTCATTCACCGCTAATTGAAAGTTCTAGTAAGATGACTATAGCTGGGGGAACAGCAAATCAATAGAAAATTTCCTTTTTTTAACTATAAAAGATTAGTGTTTTATACAGGTCGGGCAAGATCACAGTGAGAAGAACAAAGACCTATGCAGCGGCATAGAAACGCCTAAAGGCATATATATCCGGGGGTTTATGGGCCGTGGGTGATTTGCTAAATATAAGGTTTATTGGATGAGCTGCAGAAAAGAAATAGAAAGATACATGGAGAAAGTTGAAGAAAGAGTTTGGAAAATGTCATGGGGATAAGTAGTGAAATACAACAAAGGGGGGTAGGAGAGGAATGAAAAGGTCAGAAAGCGTAAAAATGATTGAAAAACAGAAAGTACTTAGGTGGATGTGAGTGGCACAGAGGTGGGAGCCCATTCCGTAAGGACAGACGAGAAGATTCAGGGAGATTTAGTTGCCTGGCAACAAACCGCTTCTTCTTCGGGCGACTAATCTCCCCAAACTGCCTCCCCGCTGGCTAGAATCTAAATCGCAGGCGGGATGGCACTTGGATCGCTTTGTTTTCCGTAGTTGCCCAAAGTTGCCTCGCAAGGAAACTTTGGGCGACTCTGGAAAACTAATCGCTTCGAGTGCCATCTCTCCGGCAATTTAGATTCTAGCTAGCAGGGAGAAGAAGAAGCGATTTGACACTGGGCGACTAATCTCTCTGAATCTTCTCGTCTGTCTCTGCCCTAAAGGTTAGATTTGGGAGTGATTTACATTGAAACAGGAGACAGATTAGTAGGTCTACACAAGTGAAGATGGAAACAGAGAAGAATTAGGTTAGTGGAGGGGCTGGTAAAGGTTTTAGTGCAAGAAGAGGGGTGTAGAAAACAGGTCATGGCAGAAGGTACTGGAGAAAAATGAAACTGTAGGAAACCTGAAAAGAGTTTTACAAGTGACGGGCGAATTTGGGCCGTTTCGCTTCGCCGAAAAATTTGTGCATTTCCAGCGAAATTCGCGAAATGTTGAAAAATTGGCGAAACGACGCTGGCATTTTGTTTTTTGGACGCTAGGGGTCCAAAAAACAGATGCCGGCATCCAAAAAACGAAACAACGGTGCAGTTTCGCAAATTTTTCTTCCATTTTTTTAAATTGAATTTTGGCGGCGGTTTTGTGAATATATTCACCGGTGGCGAATCGCAGGGATTCGCCGCAAATTTGCGCCTGGCAAATAAATTCGCCCATCACTAACTCTCACCAAATAAAAAATGTAGGTCCAAATATCTGAAAAGACACATAGCTGACTTAGTATTCTTCTTCATGGTTCTTAGTAGTGATGGGCGAAACTGTGCTGCAAAATGGTGAAAAATTCGCAAAATGCATTGAAGTCAATGGGCGTCCGAACAATTTTGCGTTCCAATTTATTTTTTTACACTGCAGATTTTTCGTTGCTGAATTGTTGCCACAGTTTTGTGAATTAATTCACTTGCGGCGGAACGCCAAATTCGCCACAAATTTGTGTCTGGTGAATTGATTCACCCATCACTAGTTCTCAGTATAGTTAACCCAAAATTTTCATAATGCCGGTATGGGATCCGTTATCTGAAAAACCCATTATCCAGAATGCTCTGAGTTAAGGAAAGGCCGTCTCCCATAGACTCCATTTTACCCAAATAATCCAAATGTTTTTTTAATCATTTCCATTTTCTCTGTATTAATAAAATAGTACCATATACTTGATGCAAACTAAGATATAAATAATCCTAATTGGAAGTAGATCCAGCCTATTGGTTTTATTTAATGTTTATATGATTTTCTAGTAGACTTATAGTATAAAGATCCAAATTATGGATAATTCCCTTATCTGGAAAGCTCCAGGTCCTGAGCATTCTGGATAACAGGTCCCATTCCCATGGTTAAGGCAGCTGGTTCTCTCCGTAATTCTTATTCAAGGTTGGTAATAAGACTTGCCTACAACGATACCAAGAAAACTCCCAGTTGTCCAAGATGTCAGTGGGCTCTCCTACTCACTCAACTATTTGCTTTGTACTCCTATAAAATTTATATTTGTATATAATAAAAACAGGAAAAGTGATGGTATGCAAGTAGAGTAGATGCAATTTAGAGTAAAGAAATGTGAGAGATGTTAAAATAGTTGGGAAGTGGGCCCACATTCTAAGGTTTTCTGGTGGGCCCATCGCATACCATCCCTGTTGGATACTCAAGACAATATTTTTGGAATTATACAGTAGAAATTAGGTTGTATCAAGCTAAAGTGGTTCTGCTACACTGTTGTGAAAATCTCCAAATGCCACTAAGGAACTTGCATTTACAAAGAGGTAGAACATGTCTGTTTATCTTTCCTAAGAGTGACAAAGTTGGTCAAAGAACTAAGAAATGCACCACAGTAGGTCCCTCAAAAGGGGTTGTGTGTTTCTGCTTCCCTTCATATTTCAGTCCAGTGCGTGTTTTATTAGCATTCTTTTGCAGAACCACACATTCCAGCCGATTTCATTCTCCTGTTGATCTAATCCAACCCAACACAAACCGCAAGGTTAAAGAAAACATCATGTTCTTGGACTCATCATTAGAGCGGCAGGACATATCAGATTGGAGGTTGAGCCAAGGGATGCAAGGATATTAAGAGTAAATTGAAACAGGCAATTGAAAAAATATCCAGCAGTAAAACCATGATGGGAATATCTGTAGAGCTTTTCCATTGTAGGCTTTTGTACTCTACTAATACATTTACAGAGAAGTGTGTAAGAAACAGATAGGGCACTGGTCTTATTTTAAAATGTTTACTATCACGGAAACTGCCCATATCCTTGATCAGTGAGAAGTTTGACTAGATCTATAATGACAACTAGATCAAAAAGGACACTCTTTGATGTCATCATGCATGTATAGAATTTGCACATGTATGAACAATGATTTGGGGAGAGAAGCTAATATCTTCAAGCTGTTGACCTGTCAGGAGCACTCAGCGACGCTCCTGGTGCCTTCTGCACTTCATCTAAGATGTCGGCACCCTTGGACGCTAAGTGGGTTGCGGTGCTGGCGTCATGGTTCAATGAATGATTATAGGTCCCAAATGTTGGTGTTCCTCGGTATTCCTAAATTCTTTATTAATTATTCTCTGGACTTTTTGATCTTTGCTATTGTCTTTGACCTTGATCCTGTGCTGCCTGCCTTTGAACTTTTGTCTGAACTTGACCATGTTTATTCCTAACCCCTTTGGCTACTACAAATCGGATTTTAAGCCTGGGGTATCCTCCTTGGTCCGGATTCCTCCGCTATTGGAGCCCAAAGGCCACTGATATGACCAAACCCAATAAATATTCTCCAATGAGAATCTCCCGTGCTTACTTCAATCATCTCATTGATATGTAAAGCAAATTTTATCTGGATAAACATTAATTGAGCTGACCCTAGAGAGTTACATTTTAAAAGCAGAACTGCTCAAAAACAACCTTCCCCAGATCTTCAGGGTCATCTGGTCAACTGAGGCAAAAGGATCCTCAATGCTGAATCCTGCAAATTCTGTTTTCAGGATTTTTTCATCCCTAGGTAGCGGCTGCTTCAGCATCTGGTAGTCTTTAATAGTCAACTGAAAACAGTTCAGTTCTGTATTGGAGAAATTTTGAAGCTTGATAAGAATCGATATGGCATATGTTTGGAGCTGTTGTCAAGTGACACTGCTTTAGATAGTTTATATTCCCTTCAAATATATATTTTCTAGAACCAAATACCAAAACTGAACTATTTACACCCTTCTAAAGGTTGATTAGTGTATTATCATCAAGTCAGTTGTAGAGATTTACCGCCTTATGATAGATAAAAGCAAGTTGACTGATTATGTTCCCAAATGGAAAATCCCTATGGATTTCTAATTAGGCTTGGACCTTCAACGTTGGATCGCCAGGGTATACAATGTGAGGATACTTATCGATGGTGTATATTGGTCGATATTTAATTTTTATTTCATGATTTGTAGAGCCCCTGTCTTTTTATGTTGCACTGAGCTCACTCTTGTTTAAATATATTATCGAATCTCAGGGAAATAGCATATGTGACCAATGACCAATCCCAGACACAAAATCTTCTCTGTTTAGTGATTTTATATTTATGTGTGGCTTATGTATATCTGCTGTGTGGGTGATAAACCGAAAACACCCCTAAGGGAACACTTGGTCTACATGAAATACAGAAAATTGAAAAGTTGTTTTCAATAGGGAGTTTGGAGTGACCGCAAACCAAACCTGGAGACTGCAGCCATGGAGATAATTCAGTCAACAAAAGGTTTCTGATCTATAGGATAGCAATAGGACATTATTCACAAATTCTTTGTTCCTAGATTATGTCCCCATACATTAGATAACTGACTAAGGTTACCCAAAGTCATAGAAACAAGGGTTGGGACCATACCCTGTCCCTAGATCTAAGGGAACCTTCTTCCCCGTTCGCTGCAGTTTGATAGGGTCAATGCCGAGAGAAACATGCATCTGTTGGGAGATGATGGTTTATAGGTGGTAGAAAATTAAAAAATGGGGGCCCTGCACCAAATTTTGAGTGACCATCGATGTCTTTTTGTAACCATTGCAACAGGGAGCTTGGATTTACAGTTTAAAGTCTAGGGATCTTTATTGGTATTGCACCAAAATACATATTTTTTATTTTGCTCCTGTGTTACTGAGCTCATTTAAAGCATATGTAGGTGAACCCACCAGTAATGACACACAGTATTGGACTGAATGTCCTAGGGCCGACCATAGAACCTGATATTAAGGGCCCGCTCTCCCAACAATTAGATGTACACAAGGCTAGTGATAGGTGACATTGAGGAAATGATGATCTGGTTGGGGCTAACTAGGCATTGGGCCTACAGGGAGATCCTCTGGTATTCTGGAAAGCCAGTCTAACTTTGCAGGTGCACCTTGGAGTGCCATTTATGAATGGCCTAAAGATTCACACTGCAAATGGATATGGGAGCAGACTATAAAGCATGGGAGGTGGAGGAACCTTCACTTATTGCTTGGAAAACCTTCCTATGGTCCCACTAGATTACAGTCAGACTGTCCAGGACATAAATCCTGGATTGCCAATGTCTTTTATTAGAGGTATAATTTGACCCAAAACCAACACAGGGGTTTGTCAGGGGTCAACCCTGACATACTGGTAGGGTAACGATAAAACTAAAGCAAAGATCAGTCTACCCTTTATGAAATACAGCTCCCTAGGCATGGGCGAATATTTTGGCCTTGTTTCACTGCAAAAATGACGCCCATAGACTTTTATGGCGTTGTGCGTCAAAAAAAAAGACAGGTGTCCAAAAAAATTTTGCCGCCCGTCAAAAAATTTAGACTTTAATGGGCGTCAGCGACATTTCGCAGGCGGCAATTTTTTGGCGAAGCGAAACGGGTCAAATTTGCCCATCCCACTGCCTGGTAATGATGTATGTGATTTACACTTTGTAGCAGAATATGCATAAACTCTGAGAACAAGGCTTCCTGTAGCGGAGATTCACAGTCACATTTTGTCTTGGAGACAGAGACTCCAGGCAGAGAGAGATGTCTGTGCTGTGGATACTCGTTTATTAGTCAGAGGAGCAGGCTGGATTTGTGGGAAGGCCACCTAGGCCCGGGCCTAGGGTGGCAGGATTTTAGGGGGGTGGCATTCTGCCCAACCACACCCACATTGGTTCAAAAATACTGGGGATGCACAGGAGATACAATCTCCATGAAATAAAGGGGAGGGGACAGGGGCGACAAAAGGGCAGTGGGCCTAGGGGCGTCCGCTATGTAAATCCGGCCCTGCAGAGGAGACGGTGATCTTGGTGACCTACTCTGTCTGTGTAAATATGGATCATTAACCTGCCAGCCAGGAAGCAGCAAAGACTCATTCATACGTTTTTCCATCTTTCGTTTTTTTTTTCCTGACTCAATCTGTTCAAAGGACCCTGGCATTTAACATGTTAACAGCTTCTCTCCTAACCTATTCTTGGGGACTTAAAAAACGCACTCATTTGCATGCCGCACTCGCAAAGTGATTAAGAAAACACGGTAAAGCATCCTTAAAACGTTTGAGACCCATTAGCAAATCTAATTATTTTACTTGCCTCATGGAAGCGATGCAAATTACGGTATTAAAGAAAACAAATACCAAAAAGTGGCTGTTCTGTGCCAAATCTCCCAATGGTCAGAAAATTGTATTCCATACCTCCCAACATTTTGGAAAACGTGGCAAAAAGTGTTGCTGTGCGTTGCGCGGTGAAATTTTTTGACCATGCCTGTTTTTATGACCACAAACCCCAATTACCATGTTCATTTTACAAAATTTGGCAGGTTATGAAAGTCTGAACACATTTCTCTAGTTTTTGTGTGTTATTACAGTTTTGCTAATGAAGATGAATTGCTGTGAATATATGTGATGACTTCTATTTCTATTTTGTGTTCTATTGTCATCACAGATTTGACACTTCATGCTCAATGTGCTTTCTGCTCTGTAGTGTGTGGGAGAGTAAGGAGTTAGGATCTGTGCTCAGCTCTTACTGGTGCAATTTCATTTCTGTGATGGGACTTTTGTGTTCTCGGATGTGAAGGATAATAGTGGATTTCCTACATATCCATGAATCAGTAGCAGAGGGATGGAAGGTGTATTCTAGGTTGTACTGTAGCTAATTAAAGGGATACTGTCATGGGAAAACATGTTTTTTTTCCCCAAAATTAATCGGTTAATAGTGCTGCTCCAGCAGAATTCTGCACTGAAATCCATTTCTCAAAAGAGCAAACAGATTTTTTTTAGATTTGATTTTGAAATCTACATGGTGCTAGACATATTGTTGATTTCCCAGCTGCCCCCAGTCATGTGACTTGTGCTCTAATAAACTTCAATCACTCTTTACTGCTGTACTACAAGTTGTGTACATGTTGAGTGATCTCACCTTCTCCCTTCCCCCCAGCGCCGTTTCTGTATGCATTGCCGCCTGAGGCGGCTCCAGTAATGCCGCCCCCCAGCCCGATTCGATTTCCGGGGGGAAGGCAGCAACGCTAGTGCGGAGAGCGTAATTGCGCTCTCTCGCCCTAGTAAAGCCGAATTTCCGGTTCAAAAACCAGAAATTCGGCTCTTAAAGGCACCAGGAGCGGCTTTTTGCCGCCCCTGAAAACCTAGCTGGTGATGCCGCCTGAGGCGAGCGCCTCAGCTCGCCTCATTGGCGGATCGCCCCTTCTTCCCCCCCCCCCCCAGCAGCCTAACAACAGAACAATGGGAAGGTAACGTTATAGCAACTCCCTAGCATAAGATAACAGCTCTAAAAACAGATCTAAAGATCTAAAAACAGCACTTAACAGTAAAAGCCAAGTCCCACTCAGACTGATTCAGTTACATTAAAGGAGAAGGAAAGGTTAAAACTAAGTAAGCCTTATCAGAAAGGTCCACCTAAATATACCAGTAAACCCTCAAAGTAATGCTGCTCTGAGTCCCCTGTCAAAAGAAACAGCACATTTCTTTACTTCTATTGTGTACTCATGGGCTTCTGTATCAGACTTCCTGTTTTCAGCTTAAACCTCATTGCCCTGGACAAGAGCATGCTCAGTTTGCGCCTCTTCCCCACCCCCCTCCCTTCTCTACTGTAATCTGAGCCCAGAGCAGGGAGAGACTCAGGCAGGAAGTGATGTCACACCATGTTAATACTGCAGCTCCTATCCTAAACAAACAGAGAGTTTCTAGAGCTTTTTACTCAGATATGGTAAAGCATTCTACAGAATAAATATAGCATTCTAGCTTGCACTATTGCAGCTAATCTATTGGCAATAAAATGCCTCCGTAGCTTTCCTTCTCCTTTAAGTAGGAGAAATAACAGCCTGCCAGAAAGTAGTTCCATCCTAAAGTGCAGGCACAAGTCATATGACTGGGAGCAGCTGGGAAACTGACAAAATGTCTAGCCCCATGTCAGATTTCAAAATTGAATATAAAAAAATCTGTTTGCTCTTTTGAGAAATGGATTTCAGTGCAGAATTCTGCTGGAGCAGCACTATTAACTGATGTGTTTTGGAAAAAAACATGTTTTTCCATGACAGTATCCCTTAATAGTTATCAGTGATGTGCGGGTCGGGTAAAACCTGACCTGCACCCGACCTGGACCCGCTCTCGCAGAACCCACCCACGCACGCAAGCGACTTCCGGTTTCCTTTTATAGATCAGGCCTACCTCGCCGATGACATCACAAAGGGGGCGGGGAGCACGGCTATAAAGCTGGAAGTCGGCATTTGAATGTTTCGGGTCGGTGGAGAGCAGAGGAACGGAAGAGCTCAACCTGCACGGACCACCCGCGGAGAGGGGTGGCAGGTCTAGGTTGGGTGGGTCCCGCAGGTATTGGGCCAGTCCGCACATCACTAATGCTTATGCTCCCTTATAGGGATCCAAATACAGTAGCAAAGAAAGGGCCAAAATTAGAGAAACTATCCTCGTCCTTTCACCTTTTTAACATTTGGATAAGCAGCTACCTTCTAACTGGTAAAGGCAACGGTTCATTTCATTTTGTTTTCTAAGAATTAGAAAAACTGTCTAGAATTACCTCGAAACAGAGAACACAAAGAAGAGAAAATGACGCTGGTGGGTGTGATATTAGATTAATTCAATTCCCAATCAATAAAAAGAAATGTTCATCAAAAAACTCAAAAGTATAAGATATTGAAAAAGCCTTTTCCCCTGCCTGGTAGATTGTATTTAATTAAAATAAATAATACTCTCTTGCGGCTACCTGACTACAAGGATGCAATTGTTATTTTAAATGCCTGGCGTGATTCTCATTCCCCCAGGGCAAATTTAAACAGAAACCCTGTTGTTAATATCTTCAGGCAATAATCCGTTACACAGGAACAACGCCATACAAGGAATAGAGATTGGCAGGATAAAGGAATAGCATTTTGTTTCCTAAAATCTCATGAGGAATAAGGTGTAACTCATTTTCAAAAGCATTGCCTTTACCAATGAGCCACCAGAGAGGCAACCAATGAAGGCCCTGCAATGATTGATATTGTTTGTAAATGAATATACACAAGCTGCCTTCTGATTTTATATTTTCAAAAAAAAAATATATATATATTCTTGCAGGAGACTTACCGGCCTAGAGCGGATTTCTTTGGCATACAAAGGTTTCAAAAATTCAGAATCGCCCTCTAGCCGTAAACCCTTTTCTGTGATCCTTAGGTTGCCCATTCCATCCTGAAACAAAAAAGAATGAGCACAGATGAAAGGCCCTTTCCCAAAGAATAAAATTCAAGGGACATTGTAACAATGCAATATTTATAAGCTTAAAGGGATACTGTCATGGGGAAAAAAACAATTTTTCAAAATGAATCAGTTAATAGTGCTGCTCCAGCAGAATTCAGCTCTGAAATCCATTTCTCAAAAGAGCAAACAGATTTTTTTTATATTCAACTTTGAAATCTGACATAGGGCTAGACATATTGTCAATTTCCCAGCTGCCCCAAGTCATGTGACTTGTGCTCTGATAAACTTCAATCACTCTTTACTGCTGTACTGCAAGTTGGAGTAATATCACCCACTCCCTCCCCCCCCAGCAGCCAAACAACAGAACAATGGGAAGGTAACCAGATAGCAGCTCCCTAACACAAGATGACAGCTGCCTGGTAGATCTAAGAACAACACTCAATAGTAAAATCCAGATCCCACTGAGACACATTCAGTTACATTGAGAAGGAAAAACAGCAGCCTGCCAGAAAGCATTTCTCTCCTAAAGTGCAGGCACAAGTCACATGACCAGGGGAAGCTGGGAAACTGACAATATATAATAGGAGGTGTGCAGGTTAAAGGATAAGTAAACCTTTAAAATAAGTGAATGTCAAATTGATGAGAGTGCTTTTCTAAGCACTTTTGTCATTTACATTCATTATTTATTTTCTTTTTATTCCAAGATATTAAGGGATACATGTGCTGTTAATATGAATGAATTTTGTTCCAACAGCGCCACCTGCTGGTCAGTTTCTGACCAGTCTGACCACCAAGTAGTCAAGGAAGTTGTCAGGAGAAAGAAAGAGGCTGCTCTGATGTTCTTCTGCTTAGGAAAAACAATTAGAAACCTTTCTCAAATCTTTCCTAAGCAGCTAAGAATTGCTGGTCTTATGGTTTCTAGTTTCAAGACGATTATGCCTATATCCATGCCACTCAAACCATTCAACCTCCAGTTCCATGAATATTAAAATTGTTCTTTTTAGAGCACAGGGCATCAATTCATCAATTAAATAATGAATCCTGATGCAAAGACCAAGTACAACGTTCCAAGTGTCCCTGAAACATGAGTGGACTTGCTCTGGAGCAGTTGTTGCCCTTGAATCATGTCCAGGAATCACTTTCTTCAGAGGGAATTGAAAAAATAAAGTAGCGAGGAGGTTTATTAAATAGTGATGGGCGAATTTATTCGCCAGGCGCGAATTTGTGGCGAATTTGCGCGATTCGCAGCCAGCGAATAAATTCGCGAGCCGTTTCGCGAATTTTTCGCCGTTTCGTGAATTTTTCGCCGTTTCGTGATGGGCGCAAATTCGCCCATCACTATTATTAAACAATCAAAGGATTATTTGAACCCTCTGCTGTTTTTGACAATGAGATAAGCAGCAGTCGGCTTGCTGAAAAACTAGGAGTATTGTTTAATGAGAACTACAGTATCCGGATACCAGGGACTGGTCTTGGTACAATTTGGGGTTCGAAAGTATTTTTATCCTCTTCAGGATGGATTATTTATTTATTTATAGATATTACAGCTCCTCATGAGGATTGGATTATAAATGAAAAATGGAAGAACCTTCAGTGAAATCATGCATGTTTCAGTTAAAATATATGTATCATCATTGATTCATCTCCTTCTTTATTAAAGGCAATCTAAACCATTTTTTTTTTATAAAATGACATTCCCTCTACATTTATCTAATGAACGCATCAAGATCACAATATATTATCATATTATTTTATTCATTTTAGTCTGCAAAAGTCCAAAGGTGTCTACAAATGTGTAAGCCACCAGAGGATTTCCCCATATTCACTTCCCTAATACAGGTATGGGATCCCGTTATCCAGAAAGCTCCGGATTCCGGGAAAAGGCGGTCTCCCATAGGTTCCATTTTATCCAAATAATCAAATTTTTTTAAAATGATTTCCTTTTTCTCTGTAATAATAAAACAGTACATTGTACTTGATCCCAACTAAGATCTAATTAATCCTTATTGGAAACAAAACCAGCCTATTGGGTTTATTTAATGTTTACATGATTTTCTATTAGACTTAAGGTATGGAGATACAAATTACAGAACGATTTGTTATCTGGAAAACATTCTGGATAACAGGTCCCATACCTGCAGTGCAAAGAGATGAAAAATCCACTCCTAATTTTGGAATCTATACATGGATGTGCCAGTGACGTATCCTATTTCAACAGCTAATGGGTGAATAGCGGTATATTTAATATTAGTTGAATTGGCTCGGTGGCATGGAAGAATTGGAACCCTGAGTATTAGTGATGGTCCAATTTGCGCGGTTTCGCTTCGCCGAGAAATTCGCGAATTTCGCGCGAAATGGCGAAAAATTTGCGAAACTGCGCCGGCGTCTCGTTTTTGACACCGGCGCCCGTTTTTTCGACGCCGGCGCCCGTTTTTTATGCCGGCACCCATGTTTTTGAAAAAATTTTGCCGGCGAATTTTTTGCCGCGAATTTTCGCGGGCGTTTCGCGAATTTATCGCCCCAATCCTTTAAGTCAGTGCTTAGCCTCACTCAAGCTATTATGGTTGAATGGAAGCAAATTCCACCAACAATGTTCCAAAAAAGCCTTCCTAGAATAGTAAAGTCCATTATAGCACAAAGGGAAGACCGGCTACATATTAAAACCTTTAGTTTGGAACTTACGTGTTGAGTAGGCAGATAGATGTCTAGATCCTTTTGGTCATACATTTTATTAAAAATATATATATCACAACAGAAAAATGCCTAGTTTGTGTATAATAGGGATGCACTAATCCACTATTTGGGATTCGGCCTAATCACCGAAACCTTGGTGAAAGGTTAGTTTAAATACCGAACCAAATCCTAATTCGTATATGCAAATTAGAGGCAGGAAAGGAAAAAGTGGGAAAAAAAATCTTCTTTTGTGACGAAAAGTCACATGAGGTCCCTACCCGCCCCTAATTTACATATGCAAATTAGGATTCGGGTTCGGCCAGGCACAAGGATTTGGCCGAATTCCTAACCGAATCCTGGATTCGGTGCATCCCTGGTGTATAAAACTAAAAAATAAAAAGCAAGATTGTGTGGACAACAATATATACATGAAACTGACTTCTACAAACAAACCCGACCAGCGTACACAAACAAACACTATTTGGCATAGTTAGGGCAGATGACATTACAGAGCTTCTTCCCCAGATGCTGCGAAACATCTGACAGCCCATAATAGCAAACAAAATACCTGCCATTATTTTCTATTAGATTCGGAGGCAGCGCTTTATCTGTCTAGACAGCTGGAGAGGAGATACAATCCCAAACGTGGAAGAATTTGGATTAGAAGCTCTCGTCTTGCAGGTATGTGTTTCTGTATTGTCAGTATGTTGGTAGGTTGGCAATCAATACAGAAATCTCAATGTAAAAGCTAAACTTCCCCAATAAAGCGTTCAAAAAGTCAATATGGTCAAAGCAAGTAATAGAGACTTTTTGATTTACTTTCCCTTAATTTGTAGTTAATTTTTTGGCAAAGGTATGAAAAGCAAACCTGTCAATTTAACGGTTCCTTACACTCCAAAATATTATACCATTATATTATATATACAGGTGTGGGATCCGGAAACCCGTTATCCAGAATGATCCTAATTACGGAAAGGCCATCTCCCATAGACTCCAATTTATTAAAACAATGCAACATTTTTAAAAAGTATATCCTTTTTCTCTGTATTAATAAAATAATACTATATACTTGATGCAAACTAACATATAAATAATCCTTATTGGAAGTTGAAGGTTTTATTTCATGTTTACATGATTTTCTAGTAGACTTAGGGGCCCATTTACTTAGTTCGAGTGAAGGAATTGAATAAAAAATACTTCGAATTTCGAATGTCTTTTTTGGCTACTTCGACCATCGAATGGGCTACTTCGACCTTCGACTATGACTATTCGACCAGTCGATAGTCGAAGTACTGTCTCTTTAAAAAAAAACTTTGACCCCCTAGTTCGCCACCTAAAACGTATCGAAGTCAATGTTAGCCTATGGGGAAGGTCCCCATAGGCTTTGCTATCTTTTTTAGGTAGAAGAAACGTCGTTCAATCGATGGATTAAAATCCTTCGAATCGAACGTTTCTAAGGATTTAATCTTTCGATCTAACGATTTTTTGAACCATTGCGGTAAATCCTTTAACTTCTATATTCGAAGTCGAAGGATTTCGATTCGGCAGTCAAATATGGAGGGTTAATTAACCCTCCATATTCGACCATAAGTAAATTTGCCCCTTATGGTATGAAGATCCAAATTATGGAAGGATCCCTTATCTGGAAAGCCCCAGGTCCCAAGAATTCTTGATAACAGGTCCTAAACCTGTATTATATTATCATATTTAGATTCACATCAAAAATCATTTACATTTGCGACTCATACTACTTTGCAGGTGTCTCCGTTGTGCTGGAGGATAAATATATGGAAGATTGCCTATGAATCTTAAGCTGGCCATAGACTCAAAGATCAGCTCATTTGGCGACATCGCAAAACGAGCGGATCTTTCCCCGATATGCCACTAACGGCATGGCTATATCGAGGGTTATTCGAACGTTCGGCCGTATGCACCAAGGGGCTCGGACGGGTCGGTTGGTTAAAAATCAAACCTTCCCGATCGATATCGTGGCCAGATATCGACCGTGAAGATCCGTCGGAAGCCCCCATGCATGGGCAGATAAGCTGTCAAATTGGTCCAAACGACCGATATCGGCAGCTTTATCTGCCCGTGTATGGCCACCATTATACTTGTTTTTTTTAACATGACTCTAGTGCTAATCATATTAACAAAGAACAGGGAACATTGTACAAAGACGGCAAACAGGATTCTCTTTGGATGTTCCTCGTGCATTAAATGGTTCACTGGCCCCGGAGAGTTGAAAAGTTTTATGGAACTTTAACAACCATCCCTGATATTACTGGAGCACAACTCACATTGTTCTTTAATGTCTGGTAAGAATTTGAAGTATGCTGGGACTTGTAGTCCAGCAGCATCATTGATACAGCTATACTTCTCAATAAAACGTGTAGTAGTCCTTTGAAGGAAAGTTCTTTTTGAAGCCCCTTCAACAAAAACCTGGTTCTAGCCTTGGGTCATCTATAGACATGTGATACCTCCAAACTTACACATGATATCCCAATAGATCTAAGAATGAATGTATCATCTTCCAGGAGACCTACTACAGGTGTGTATGCCTTGACCGTGCCCCTAACTCCTGGACTTGATTCTCCTGTTCATTTCAAGATTTTGGGGTGTTATAAGTTTATTGCATATCTTTATAGAGGAGATAGCAAAGGCCAAGGTTGGAGGTGTACACACCTTGATTTGGTTCCCTGAAGGTTGATGCTATTGGGGTTTCATGTGTAGAACAGGGGAATTAAATGCCTAGACCAAAACCTGGGTATCGTTGTTCTTTTACTTGTTACCCAAAGTATTTATCCGGGACTAACAAAATCTGTAAGGGTTGCCGGTAGTGATGGGCGAATAAACTTGGCTGCCACGAATTTGCGGCGAATTTCCCCGTTTCGCCGCCGGTGAATAAATTTGTGAATCTCCCGAAAATTGTCCGGCGTCAATTTCTGATTTTCCAGATTTTGCGTGAAAATTTCTGATTTTCCCAATTTTCTCCGTGAAAATGTCGAATTTCGCAATTTTTTCGTGAAAATGTTGAATTTCGCAATTTTTTCGTGAAAATGCCTGAATTTCACGATTTTTCCGTGAATTTTTCGCAAATTTCCTGCAAAGCCAACGGGTGAAATTCACCCATCACTACTTGCCGGTTTTGTTTATTGTAGAACTGTGTTGGGGTATAGGAAGAGATACAGCAAACTGATGGATACTCATATAGTAGAAGTATCAAAGGTCTTTATAGCATTTGAATCAAATATTGGATGACAGAAATAGGTTTCTCCTCTTTGTCCCCATCCCTGTCTACAGCTGCCAGAAAGCACGGGAAGCCAACATTGTTATTGTTACACTCAATCATTTGAATAAAAATCCACAAACCTTTATTCACCCCAGTCCCTATTATTGTTATTCTGAAAACGGAGACTCTACAGGGGACTTCAGCAGCCAATGATTGAATAATAATTTGGAAAAAAAACAAAAAACAAAAGACAAAAGAGGCAGCTTTAAAGGGATACTGTCATGGGAAAAAATTTTTTTTTCAAAATGAATCAGTTAATAGTGCTGCTCCAGCAGAATTCTGCACTGAAATCCATTTCTCAAAAGAGTAAACACATTTTTTTATATTCAATTTTGAAATCTGACATGGGGCTAGACATATTGTCAATTTCCCAGCTGCCCCAAGTCATGTGACTTGTGCTCTGATAAACTTCAATCACTCTTTACTGCTGTACTGCAAGTTGGAGTGATTATCACCCCCTCCCTTTTCCCCCCCAGCAGCCAAACAAAAGAACAATGGGAAGGTAACCAGATAGCAGCTCCCTAACACAAGATAACAGCTGCCTGGTAGATCTAAGAACAACACTCAATAGTAAAAACACATGTCCCACTGAGACGCATTCAATTACATTGAGAAGGAAAAACAGCAGCCTGCCAGAAAGCATTTCTCTCCTAAAGTGCAGGCACAAGTCACATGATCAGGGGCAGCTGGGAAATTGACAATTTGTCTAGCCCCATGTCAGATTTCAAAATTGAATATAAAAAAATCTGTTTGCTCTTTTGAGAAATGGATTTCAGTGCAGAATTCTGCTGGAGCAGCACTATTATCCGATTCATTTTGAAAAATTTTTTTTTCCCATGACAGTATCCCTTTAAGGTCCAGAATGAATATTGGAGACGGCTGTGAACGTCCTGGGTTCTTGTACCTACCCGGGCAGGGACATAAAGCCTAAGAATAACCTGCTGCCTTATTACTATATGTAAATAGATTATTCAATATCTCGGTTCTTTGATGGAAGCTAGAAATATAATAATGCAGTACCTGTGCTGGTTTCCTGATGACTAATGGACATCATTTGTCGGAGTAGCTCTGATTGCCTGCTGTGCATTAAGCATCAAATTTCTGGGTCTGAACCAGAATACAAAAAAGCAATTTCATTTTTTATGGTCTTAATGTATAGGTTTTCAAACTTTTTTGACTGAAGCTCCCCCTCCCAACGTAAAAATTAAAACATTATTTCATTTTTTTATCCAAATAATCAAAAAATTATTTCCTTTTTCTGTGTAATAATAAAACAGTAGTTTGTACTTGATCCCAACTAAGAGATAATTAATCCTTATTGGAAGTAAACCAGCCTATTGGGTTTATTTAGGGGGCTATTTACTAAACTCTGAATGTTTTCAGGCAAAAAAAAAACCCAGAAAACATTGCGAAAATCGGATGGGAAGGTGTAATAATAAATAAGCGTAAAAAACCTGAGCGGATTTGATCGGAGTTTGTAGCAGAAAATGTTGAGATAAATTCAAACTTTGATAAATAACCCCCTAAATGTTTAGACTTAAGGGATAAAGATCCAAATGACGGATAGATACGTTATCCGGAAAAACCCATTCTTTTACATGGTCTTTGATATTTTCTTCTTGTATTTCACCTCCTTTCTTTTATCATTCATCTCTTCTTTCATCCATTTTTCTTCTGCCTTCTATCCCAATTTTTCCTTCTATCCCAATTTTTCCTTCTATCCCAATTTTTCCTTCTATCCCAATTTTTCCTGATCTTTAAACATTTTCCACTCACCCCCAATCATGTCTCTTGCATGTAGTTGGGCTGGGTTCCTTTTCTCTTATCGGCATGTTCTTTCCCGTTCTGCTTTCAATTACAGGTATGGGATCCGTTATCCAGAAAGCTCCAAATTACATAAAGACTCCCATAGACTCTGTTTTATCCAAATAATAACATTTTTAAAAATGATTTCCTTTTTCTGTGTGATAATAAAACAGTAGCTTGAACTTGATCCCAACTAAGATATAATTAATCCTTATTGGAAGCAAAACCATCCTATTGGGTTTATTTAATGTTTACATGATTTTCTGGTAGAGTTAATGTATGAGGATACAAATTACAGAAAGATCCCTTATGCAGAAAGCACTAGGTACCGAACATTCTGGATAACAGGTCCCATACCTATATACCAAAGGATGGATTTCATTGTAACGCACCCCTAGGATGCTGCCTTTACAATCTTGCCACTGGGACTGATTCTGCCTTCTTTTTCCCTGTTTCCCATTGTTTTACAATTTATACCTCTTGCCCACCTTCCATATTATTTTCTTCTTGCTACTGGTGATAGAATTTGTCTCGTTTTGATTCACCATGAATTTCCAGTGAAATTCTCGAAACTGACGAAAACTTAGCGAAACATCGATTTTGATGACAATTCGCCGGAGTCAAAATGGGCGCCGGCGTCAAAGGTGACACCCATTAAAGTATCCCATTAAAGTGTCTAAATTGGCGCCGTCGTTGGAGCCATCTCCAGCACCGAAAAAACTTTGACGCCAGCGTCATAATTTTTATTTTCACCAGCAAATTTTCACGGCAAATTCGCGAATTTATTTGCTGGTGGCAAAACGGGCAAATTTGCGTCTGGCGAATAAATTCGCCCATCACTACTTGCCACTTTAACGCTCTTATCTGCCTGCTTCTTCTTCCCCATTCTTTCACCCACTTCATTGTTTATTGCATATTCGCACCATTCGATATTTTGACAGTTTTTCAAGATCAAATTCTCTTCTTCAGCTTTCTCAATAAAACGTTGTTCTATGCAGGGAGAAATATTCCAGCAGTATCTATGGGCTATTGAAGTGTATAGGCCTTACTGCAAATATTTTTGAAGTTTGGAACATTCATTTCTAAGTGGGAAAAGTTAGAGAACAGAATCAACTTGAATTTTACCAATGATTGTCCGGCAGTATAATTAGGGGCTGATTCACTAAGGGTCGAATATCGAGGGTTAATTAACCCTCGATATTCGACTGGGAATTGAAATCCTTCGACTTCGAAGGATTTAAATCCAACGATCGAAGGAATATCCTTCGATCAAAAAAAGTTAGTCAAGCCTATGGGGACCTTCCGCATATTCTAAAATAGAGTTCGGTAGCTTTTAGATGGCAAACTAGGGGGTCGAAGTTTTTTTTAAAGAGACAGTACTTCGACTATCGAACGGTCGAATAGTCGAACGATTTTTAGTTCGAATCCTTCGATTCAAAGTCGAAGTCGAAGGTCGAAGTAGCCCAAAAAATACTTCAAAATTCAAAGTTTTTTTACTTCGAATCCTTCACTCGGCCCCTAAGTGTCCGTTCCCCTGCTCATCTGCCAGACTGTTTAATGAACAAAACCCAATTATCCGTACATTTAATCAAACTAACTCTAAGAAAATCTCATCTATTTTCATGTCACAATGTCCTTCTTCTTTGAATTATTCATAAGCTGCTCAGGTTTGGAAGGATGGGATGTGCCCAATATTGCCTCTGTCAAAGTCAGAACTAGACAACTAAGCAATGAGTCGCTTAAAGGAACACTGCCCGGAAACAGTAACAATCTAGTTTCCTTATTATATGTTTAATAAAGAAGGATGAAGACCCCCTCTCTAATCTGCTTTCTATCAATATAGTAGATGGCAATGAATAATGCAGAGCCTGGAGGGATGAGTTGCTATCTCCCTTGTGGCCTAAAGTTGACGTATCTATATTACCTGTACCTGCATTTACCTCCCAAATAAATCATGTGGCTTGTTGAATGTCTGTGTGCCAATATGTGCTAGACTTATTAATTAAGTCTGATTCATCTTAAAGGAGAACTAAACCCTAAAAATAAATTTGGCTAAAAATGCCATATTTTATATAGTGAACTTATTGCACGAGGCTAAAGTTTGAACTTGTCAATAGCAGCAATGATCCAGGACTTCAAACTTGTCACAGGGGGTCACCATCTTGGAAAGTGTCTGTGACACTCACATGCTCAGTGGGCTCTGATTGGCTGTTGAGAAGCTAAGCTTAGGGCTCGTCACTAATTATCCAGCAGAAAATGAGCTTCCCTGGCTGTAATATAAGCTGATGCTACAGGTTTGCTGATTATTCAATTCTGATGCTAATTGCACTGGTTTCTGTGCTGCCATGTTGTAATTATCTGTATTAATTACTAATCAGCCTTATATTGTGACATTTCTATTCTATGTGTACTGTATATTGTGAGTGGGTCCCTAAGCTCAGTAAGTGACAGCAGCACAGAGCATGTGCAGTGAATCAGCAGAAAAGAAGATGGGGAGCTACTGGGGCATCTTTGGAGACACAGATCTTTACTGCTAAAGGGCCATAATGTGCAACATTTGTAGCTACTTTTTTAGTTAGGATTTACTTCTCCTTTAAGGCATGCCCAGTATCGAATTCCCAGTTCTGCTTCTATCCATTTAGCCTATTTCATGGTCATTCCCTATTTCTGCATGGGAACAAAAATGCTAAATAGATGGAAGAATAGATCAGAGACTAGAATAAGGAGTGAGAAGAGAAAAAAAAATGAGTTTGGAGAGTGGGTCTATAGTTTTCTGGTGAGCTTCTGACATCCCAGACCACACAGTGCCTACATTTTCTCCTCTGTTGCACATCATTCCCAACTCAAGTCCTCCTGAATCAATGCAGCTTTCCAAAAACAGCACTGTTGGGATTCATCATTAGATGCACCATAGGGACAATGAACCATCTCTAAAGCTATTGTGAAAAGCGACATTGTTAGTGCATTGAAGATGAGACCTTCTACCCAGTGGTTCGTTGTGCAGACCCAGAAACAGAAGAACCTACTTTTGGGCCAAGCTACCATAGCATTTGCATGAAGCACTTGATTCATAACTTCTATTTAGCACCCCATCACTCAGGTTGACTCTGACACATCGCACATCCCTTTTTAATAAGTAGCTACAACAAACTGGACTTGTAATCTTAATGGGATATCCCATTTCCCCGTGGAAGATCATTACTAAAACTGCTCACTTTATGTTATATCAACAGCAATATGCTGTCAGGAGCTGCCTACATGATGTCCCACGTGTAATCATTCCTACATGCAGAATGAGCTACAACAGTCCTTCACTTTGTCTTTAATACACGTGGAAAGCAGCAATGTGGCCAGTCCCGCTGTCTCACAGGTGCTCCGTCCACACACCTCAAATCTTGTAAACAATCGAAAGCGGAGAACAGAGGAACAAACTTGCAGAATAACTGCTAAAGTGCAATTTTATTATAGTCCACACAACATGTTTCGGGCCTCACAGGCCCTTTTTCAAGTGTGAAGTGCCAGTGCAAAGTACAACATTATATAACCACACCTGGGGGTGTGTCACCCCGCCCCCACCCATCATAGAGGTTTAACAATAAATATAAATATAAAAACATGTGATACATGTTAAGGTGGCAATATGTATGTGCAAGCGGTGAAAAGTGTCGACTGTGTTCTAAAAGTCCAAGATAAGAATCTCAACGTGAACCTAAAATGTAACAATAAAATGTAACAATAAAACCAACATTGTTAACACCAAAATTGGATATAATTCCATATATATAAAAGTGGATATATTTCCATATATAAAAACACTTGAAATAGTTTGTTAGAACTGCTAATAAAGCCTACTAACAGGGCAAGCAATGCTAAACATGTATTAATCATAGGCTATCGGTGCTAACTCATTAATATATATATTAAAGTATTCAGCTCTTACCCACAGTAGAAATGTAGGTTTTTCTCAAAATCTGGAATGAGAGAAATATACAGATGGCAGTTAATACAGAAATGGAGATAAGCTCCAATAATCATTCAGGCCCATAGGTGTCATAGTATTTAACTTTTTATCCAAAGTGCTTCACGCTGCAGAAGCAATTTAGAGAGGTTGCCCCCTCTTTTAGGTCTTTTTACCTGTTCGAGCACCAACCACTTTAATTGTATGAGACTGTGTCCGTGGGATGTAAAGTGTCTAGATACAGGGGTATCTGACTGTGTGCCAATTTTAAAATTCCTAATATTGCCTCTGTGTTCTTTTATACGTTCTTTCACAGACCTACTCGTTTGGCCCACATAGGCTAACCCACAAGGGCATTTTAGCATGTAGATCACATTTTTGGTCTCGCAAGTACAAAAATCCTTTAGCCGAATGATATTCCCTTTTGTCGGATGATTTACTGTGTCCCCTTTTATAATAGAGCTGCAGCATATGCAATTCAGGCAGGCATAAGTGCCTTTTTTAGGTGGTCCCCAGAACATTGTGTTTGATTTTTTCTGGGTAACATCAGAGGGACAGAGACAGTCTCTAAGGCTACGTCCTCTAGTATAGCTAAAGAGCGGAGGTTGTTTAAACAGTGAGCCATATTTCGTATCTTGTTGTAAGATCGGCCAATACTGTCTAACGATTTGTTCAATTTTTTTGCTTTGTCTACCAAATTTAGACACAAAGGGAATTCTCTGAATTTGATTAGATCTATTTTTTTCTTTCCTTTTTAAGAGTTCTTGTCTGTCCTGTTTGCTTACTAGAGTCTCTATTGCTTGAAGTTTTGGTGTATAATATCCTCGTTGTGAGAATTTTTTTGTAAGCAAATTAGCCGCTGATTTGTATTGTGTATCAGTCGATGCAATGCGGCGTGCACGTAAATATTGGCTTTTTGGTATGGCATTCATGGTATGGGGGTTATGGTAGCTAGAAGAGAGTAAAAGTGTGTTACGGTCTGTGGGTTTAGAATACATCTCAGTTATGATGCTATTACCACAGATACCTAATTTTACATCCAGAAAGTTAAGTGATGTATTCGACCATTCCCCAGTGAATTTTATCGTCGGATGGTAAGAATTGGCTTCAATAAGCAGATTTTTGAAGGTATCTTCGGTACCTTGCCAAATAATGAGTATGTCATCCACATACCGCCAATATTTCAAAATGTGCCCCTTGAACTTACCCTGCAAAAAAATGTTTTGTTCAAGATGGTGAACAAAAATGTTGGCAAACGAAGGGGCCACCGACGCACCCATCGACGTACCCTGGCGTTGCCAGTAGTACTTGTCATTGAACTTAAAGTAGTTCCTATGCAGAACTAAAGTCAGACAATCTATAAGGAAATAGATAAGGTGATGTTGGATATTCGTCTCCAGTAAGGTTTCTTCAACATAGTCAATTCCCTCGTTTTGGGGTATGGCAGTATATAGACTTTGTATGTCTATACTGCAAAGGCTTACGTCCGGGCTAGTTAGGGTCAGATCTTGTAATTGTCTGAGTAGGTCAGTCGTGTCAGTTAGACATGTAGGTATATTTTGTACTAAGGGCTGCAGATACTGATCTACAAATTTTGAAAGAGGTTCCAAAATGGAGCCTATACCCGATATAATAGGGCGCCCTGGTGGGTCAGTCAGTGTCTTGTGAATTTTTGGGAGTAGATAGAGAACAGGTGTACGGGGATAGTCGGTGATTAAAAAATCTTTTGTGGTTGAGTTTATGATCCCACTTTCCCATGCGGCTAATACCAAACTATCTACTTCCCGTTTTATAGACCAGACTGGATCGGTAGGGGTGACCTCATAGTGTTCCACTACAGACAATTGTCTGTTTGCTTCCTGCATATATTGACATGTGTCCATTATGACAATTGCACCCCCTTTATCGGCTGGCTTTATTACAATATCAGTATTGTTAGTCAATGAGTGTAGGGCCTCTTTTTCTTTTTTTGTAAGGTTAGCCAATGATCTAGTGTTACCCCTAACGTCCCATATTTTTTGGACCTCCTGTTTAATCACATTTTCAAAGGTGGTAATTGCTGCATTTTCCACTACTGGATTAAAGCTACTAGGTTTTTTAAATTGGATATAATCCAGTTGGGTACCGGTATCTAGATCTGGATAATCTTTGAAATGCATTTTTAATTTAAGGCGTCTGACAAATTTCAAAAATTCTATTTCCCATTCATACACATTATTCTCATAGTAAGGTACATATCCCAAACCCTTATTTAACAGAGAAACCTCTGTATCAGTCAGTGAATATGAGGAGATGTTGATACATAAGTCACATGAGTCAGTTACCTCGGCTTGGAGTGGAGTCTCTGTGGATATTGCTCCCTTGGTATAGGTGCTCGAGGGTTTTTGTATGAGCGCTTCGGTGGATAGCCCTTTTCCCGTGGATCCACATCTAAAAAAGGCTGGCTGGAGGTGGATGGGCTGTAATCGTCGCTGCTGCTGGACGCATATGACTCCATATGTGCAGCATTTGGAGTGGAGCGATAGTTCTGGTGCGAGTGTCCGTGTGGGGCTGGCAATCCGGTCCGGGAACTTCCTCTGGTGCGTTGCCAATACTGTCCCTCTGCTTTCCGGTACGTTCCTCTGCCGCGATACTCCCTCTGGCGGCCGCGATCTTCTCTCAGGTAGGAGCGGTCTTCCCTCTGCTGGTAACGGTCCTCCCGCCATGTATAGACCCGGTTTTGAAGATAATCGTTCGCGTCTCTTTCTAGTTTCGATGCTTTTTTAATTGCGACCTGCTCACGCAGTCTGTTGAGTGGTTCACGCTGCTGTGAGAAGATTTTAACGGCTTCTTCCTCACCTTTATCCGCAATTATTTGTGTACGGAGTTTTTCAATATCTGATCTAATTGTCTCCACTTGCGTAGAGAGATTATCGACTGATAGTAGCATCAGGTCCAGGCTACATTTATTGCATATGGCAAACCACTGTTGGTTAAAGGCAGGGTCTTCAATGCCTAGATTAGGCTTAATGTCCAGCCGCAAGCCTCTTGGGATGCGCTTTTGTTTAATATACTGGGCCAGAGTGCTAACATGCAGTGTAAGGCTGATCTCTTTCTTTTGCAGGTTCAATAACTGTTTTCCAGCGTCATATTCTGGTGAAAAGTTGGAAACCTCCAACTGAAAAGATTCAACACGCTTCAAAATACGTTCCACATCAGATTTTGAGAAAAACCTACATTTCTACTGTGGGTAAGAGCTGAATACTTTAATATATATATTAATGAGTTAGCACCGATAGCCTATGATTAATACATGTTTAGCATTGCTTGCCCTGTTAGTAGGCTTTATTAGCAGTTCTAACAAACTATTTCAAGTGTTTTTATATATGGAAATATATCCACTTTTATATATATGGAATTATATCCAATTTTGGTGTTAACAATGTTGGTTTTATTGTTACATTTTATTGTTACATTTTAGGTTCACGTTGAGATTCTTATCTTGGACTTTTAGAACACAGTCGACACTTTTCACCGCTTGCACATACATATTGCCACCTTAACATGTATCACATGTTTTTATATTTATATTTATATTTATTGTTAAACCTCTATGATGGGTGGGGGCGGGGTGACACACCCCCAGGTGTGGTTATATAATGTTGTACTTTGCACTGGCACTTCACACTTGAAAAAGGGCCTGTGAGGCCCGAAACATGTTGTGTGGACTATAATAAAATTGCACTTTAGCAGTTATTCTGCAAGTTTGTTCCTCTGTTCTGAGCTACAACCGTGTGGTGGTAATCCATGAGTTAAAGGGATACTGTCATGGGGGAAATAAAAAATTTCAAAACACATCAGTTAATAGTGCTGCTCCAGCAGAATTCTGCACTGAAATCCATTTCTCAAAAGAGCAAACAGATTTTTTTATATTCAATTTTGAAATCTGACATGGGGCTAGACATTTTGTCAATTTCCCAGCTGCCCCCAGTCATGTGACGTATGCCTGCACTTTAGGAGAGAAATGCTTTCTGGCAGGCTGCTGTTTTTCCTTCTCAATGTAACTGAATGTGTCTCAGTGAGACATGAGTTTTTACTATTAAGTGTTGTTCTTAGATCTACCAGGCAGCTGTTATGTTGTGTTAGGGAGCTGTTATCTGGTTACCTTCCCATTGTTCTTTTGTTTGGCTGCTGGGGGGGGGAAGGGAGGGGGGTGATATCACTCCAACTTGCAGTACAGCAGTAAAGAGTGATTGAAGTTTATCAGAGCACAAGTCACATGACTTGGGGCAGCTGGGAAATTGACAATATGTCTAGCCCCATGTCAGATTTCAAAATTGAATTTAAAAAAATCTGTTTGCTCTTTTGAGAAATGGATTTCAGTGCAGAATTCTGCTGGAGCAGCACTATTAACTGATTCATTTTGAAAAAAAATGTTTTTCCCATGACAGAGGTCAAGCTGTACAGCCTCATACCCACGAGTTTATTTGCGTTCAAACTTGAGCTGATTTACATAGATATAACATTATGGGAATCCATAATAAGGCTCACTGGGGCTACTGAAAGCAATTATCAGCATTTAATATTTTAATTTCTGCTATAGAGCATATGGGCTAAATCAGATGCAACGTCTTGGCCCACAGGGTGCAAACGACTAGTTTATAGTGCAAATTATTCTCAAGGACACCATATTGAACAGCTCGGAAAATCTGACGTGAGATGCCATACACAAATATACGTCTGTGCATGTGTATTATATATAAATACTGTAAAATTGTCAGCCAAGCACCATATAAAACCATTAAAAGTATCAAAATCCCTCTTTTGGCAGGATTCTCATTTAAGAGATAAGTAAACCTCTAAAATAAGTGAGTGTAAAATTGATGAGAGTGCTATTCTAAGCACTTTTGTAATTTACATTCATTATTTATTTTCTTTTTATTCCACAATATTAAGGGATAGATGTGCTGTTAATATGAATGAATTTTGTTCCAACAGCGCCACCTGCTGGTCAGTTTCTGACCAGTCTGACCACCAAGTAGTCAAGGAAGTTGTCAGGAGAAAGAAAGAGGCTGCTCTGATGTTCTTCTGCTTAGGAAAACAATTAGAAACCTTTCTTAACTCTTTCCTAAGCAGAAGAACATCAGAGCAGCCTCTTTCTTTCTCCTGACAACTTCCTTGACTACTTGGTGGTCAGACTGGTCAGAAACTGACCAGCAGGTGGCGCTGTTGGAACAAAATTCATTCATATTAACAGCACATGTATCCCTTAATATCTTGGAATAAAAATAAATTAAATAATAAATGTAAATGACAAAAGGGCTTAGAATAGCATTTGCATCAGTTGTACATTCACTTATTTTAAAGGTTTACTTATCTTTTAAATGAGAATCCTGCCAAAAAAAGGGATTTTGATACTTTTAATGGTTTTATATGGTGCTTGGCTGACAAAACAATTTTACAGTACTTGTATACAATACACATGCACAGACGTTTATTTTAAAGCTTTACTTATCCTTTAAAGGAGAAGGAAAGGTGATAATTAAGTGAGCTTTATCACAAAGGTCTATATAACTCCTAGTCTCTTCTCTTTAGACATTTCATCTATCCTTTTCTTCACTTCTCTTCTTTCTTCTCATAGGGAAATAGGAAAGGCCATGTTATAGATATACAAGGTCAATGGTTGGGTAAATAGAAAGTCCTACTGATACCCAGGACCATTGGAAAATTTCCTTGAACCCTGGTGGAACAATGATCCGAATACAATAGTTATGGCTAGGACTGGATCTTCTTTCCTATTAACTATATATTACGGCCCTTCAGGGCATACTCATTTAAGGTTCCCAAGCTCATCTGGAAGGTCACATAGTCAAAACATATATCCATATTGGCACCCACTACTGCCAGCCCTAGGGTTGTGGGTTTTCCCATTGATTATGTGCCTGCCTAGCAGTTATTTTGGATAGGATGACTCACAACATGCCAAAAGTCCTGATAGGATACTAACAACTTAATTTGTGGATGAATTTAATGTAATTTGTATATGAAAAAAAACTTTTCAATTACTTATACCTATTTGATCATAAAGCTCTCAATTAAAAACCTAAGCCACGTAAGAAATTACACTACAGTTTCTACCACAGTTTAGCAGCTCAGACATAGTCCATTGTATCGCTGTTGTCTGTCTAGCTACAGATATGAAATAGAAGAATAAAAAACGCCTACGATAAAATAATTGCTTGAAGCCTGGGCACAAAGCACACATTATTACACAAGGCTGGACTATAATTGTCAATGCATTTAGCAAGGTACAATTAAACACACTAATGCACAGAAGTTTAAGCCTCGGCACATACACAGAAGAACCTTGACTAAAAATGACACGGGGATATATAGAGCTTCCATTCCACTTTCGACTGTTACCATGGAAACCTTGGAGTCAAGGATTGGGCCTATACAGGAAAAAGACTAATGTGTAACAATGAATTCTATAGAAAAAAACAAAACGGAGGTTGTGTGCGAACGGTGAATACGCAAAACAATAAATTTGCCACAAACATTAGAGTCGTCTGAATACCGACAGTACATTTTACTCTTTGGCGACCAACTGTTTTTAATAAAGGGCTCTTGTCTGTGCAAAAGATTTTAGACATTGATCATTAAAAAAAGGAAAATATATTGGAACGTGTTCATTTTCTTTTTTTCTTTTGTTTTTTACAATGATTTTGTCCAGCAGTGTAACCATACCATAGCAGCAAATGGTCTTCCACTAGGAACTTGCTGGTTATATACGAATTTCTTGCAAGTTGACTATTTCAGTATGGGGGAGCCCGAGGCATGACAGTAATAAGAAAGCTGCAAAGCCTGAGTGAATCATAGGGCTGCTCTTGGGTTTCAAGGGCAAGCAATCAAAACACGTCTTTCCCTTTAGTCCAACAACAATCATAGCACATTTGTGCACAAACTGATAATCCGAGCATAAAAGCAGAATGAAAAAAGTGAAACAGATAAGACTATAGAGGAGGTACCAGACGCCTTATTTGGATACAATAGTTCCCTTAAAGGATAAGCAAACCTTTAAAATAAGTGAATGTAAAATTGATGAGAGTGCTATTCTAAGCACTTTTGTCATTTACATTCATTATTATTTTCTTTTTAGTCCAAGATATTAAGGGATATATGTGCTGTTAATATGAATGAATTTTGTTCCAACAGCGCCACCTGCTGTCAGTTTCTGATCAGTCTGACCACCAAGTAGTCAAGGAAGTTGTCAGGAGAAAGAAAGAGGCTGCTCTGATGTTCTTCTGCTTAGGAAAACAATTAGAAACCTTTCTCAAATCTTTCCTAAGCAGAAGAACATCAGAGCAGCCTCTTTCTTTCTCCTGACAACTTCCTTGACTACTTGGTGGTCAGACTGGTCAGAAACTGATCAGCAGGTGGCGCTGTTGGAACAAAATTCATTCATATTAACAGCACATGTATCCCTTAATATCTTGGAATAAAAAGAAAATAAATACTGAATGTAAATTACAAAAGTGCTTAAAATAACACACACATTCACTTATTTTAAACCTCACCAGTAGAAAACCAAGGATTCTCAATGTATTGGCTGGATTTGGGAGGAGATGGTGGTGGAGGTGGTTGAATGTTGATATAGGTGAGCCCTGGGCAAATATTAGTTTGCACTTACATAGTGTTTCCTCCAAAACTTTTTGTTTTAGTTGTACTGGGTGAAAGGGGGCAAAATGGCAGGCAGTAATGTTCTGATTCTCCAAACTATGTTTTTTGCAGATCAGCTTCTATTCAGATCAGGAGTTCCCAGAGGTTGATGGTTTTAAAAGGAACTGAATACATTCATTTTGTCCTTATTTTGAGTGCTACCTAACTGTTTATGCACTCCCTGAACTGAGGGATAGAATAGACTTTTGCTCAAGGACATCTGCTACCCTCATATGGAGACATTAAGGTAAACAGGCTGCTATTCTGAGGCCAAAGGGACAGAAAAGGGAATTGTATGTACTATACTATAAGCACTTAACATACCCGGCCTTTACCTTTTCATTAAATAGTTGGCACAGCTACGTCAGAGACTCAGCTTAAAAATTCTCTTTTTGTCATGTGGGAGGGTAAGCTCCCAGAAGGTACTGGACTCCCTGCTCAACATTTCCCTTTCAGGGCTGGATGAATTGCTTTTTGTATACATAGAATTTCCAAGGATTTGCACTTAGCCCTGATTCACCTGTAACCCCCCCCCCCATCAAATTGAAGAGCTCCAAATGTTTTTTTATGATTTCTTCTGGATCAACTTGCTGTGATAAGCGAAAAAACTTCCAGTGCTCAAATCCAGCCGGTGGAAATACGTTTAAATCCTTTTTATAAAAACTGAGGTGTTAATACCACATTTTTGGCACACTCACTTATAGGTTTAGGTGGGTATTATGCATTTTGCTGAGTAGTTATGTAACAAAGGTAACTACAGTATATTTTGGAACATTCGTCTATATCTTTCCATATGGAATTGTGAAAATAGTCCCTTAACTCTACAGTTTTATAGTTAGTTCCCCCCTGGGCTCAAGGCTGGTCACCTTGACTGTCAAAAGACTAGGGTGATATGGCTAAACTAGTAATATTTGTTCCAATTTATTAAGTCAAGCCCAAAGGCATGTCAAGGATCTGTCAACCATTACAGTATTAAGCTTATAAATGGTTTGATATGTCATGGTTGAATAACTCTAAGACCATCAATAGTGATGCCATATACACACACACGTGAAATTTCCATTTAGAAAGGTATAGCCCAGAGATAGCCGTCTTAAGAGGAGTTGGAAATAGGGGGTCACAGTCCTGGGGCAAGTACACAGTGGTATTACAAAACAGCAGTTGTAGATATGAAGAGTAGGAGAATAACAGGTGGAGAACAATATTGAAACACAAGACCAAGATGACTACAGTAAAGCATAATGTCAAGAATTGGGAAAGATATCTACTGCAGCAGGTACAAACTGACCTTCCAGAGCACCAGAGGTGGTGGGCAAAGATCCTAGCCTACGTCAATGCCCAGCCTAATTCAATTGCCATAAACATTTTCTTAGTTCCATATGTTATATTACACTTATTTTTGTGAATGTGGACTCTGGTTGTCAGATTCTCTAGTTGATCCCAGAAGAACCAGTCAAAGTCTGGCCTCTTTGTACTTGTATTATTCAACCTGTGAACTTCTGCTGCTACTGGAATGGAAAAGTACGAGAGTTTGGTAGGTGCTGGGTGTATTACTACAGCTAAATATCTACAGGTACAACGGTTTATAATTGGACTCTGCAAAGTAATGACATTAGTATTTTTGGGCCCCCCAAAGTTCCCGACCTGTTTTGCACATTGAAATTGCATATAAGACAAATCTAGGGTTTGCATTCCTGTACCCCCAAACCATCCAGGAATTACCCTCAACCACTAAAGATGCCTGGCGGCCACTGACTTTTGCTGCTTATATTTTACCTTTCCTTTTCAGTGCATTTTATTCTCCATTCTACCAACAGAATGTGAAGTTAACAAATGCCAGAAAGTTTGCTATACAGGGAATATATCAGATCTAACAAGTTTTAAGCCTAATCCAGCAATCTCCGCCATATGCTATTCAGGCTTTGTATAGATTTAGCAGAAAATGTCTTTAGATATTATTACATGTTCTAACAGCCCAGTGATCTAAGTCTGTCTCAGATAATCAAAATCACCTTATTCCCAAACGGTCTTTAGAATTAAAGTGCAGCTCCTCGTATTCGCTGAAAAGCCCTTAATGCGGTGAAAAGGATATAATTAAAAATGAATACTTTGGAAGGACCCAAATAATTAAAAGAAGGACCCATTGGCATTGTTAATGATTTTTCACTGACTGATGCTTTAATGAAAGGAACGCATGAGGAGAAAATAGTCCGGCTTTAAGCTCTGGGACCTGCGTGCTGGATGTGAGGCTGTGAAAATGATAATTCATTAAAAAAAACTGTCTTGGGAACACAATAGTTCAACCTAGGCTTTACAGAAAGTTGAGGAGCAAAATAGGAGCTCCCTGTGTTCTTGTAGAACAAAGTTTACTTCTGTTTTTATTATGAGAAGATACAAAGACTGGGTAGGCAAAAAGCAGAAATCAGATGCTAAGATATAGATACAGCAGGTACAGGTACTTGGGTTTTTCCAGATAATGGATCTTTCCGTAATTTGGATCTTCATACTTTAAGTCTACTAGAAAATCATGTTAACATTAAATAAACCAAATAAGCTGGTTCTGCCTTCAATAAGGATTAATAATGTCTTAGTATAGATCTTTTGGCCTCTATAGCAGAGATTTCTCTCCTAAGTCGAATGAAAAAGCTGAGTGTCATGCACTATTTGGAGGTGCAACTCTAGGTGCAAAAACAGATGTAAAATACCATATGGAAAGTGCTAGACTTGCACCTTGAGTCAAGAGGAGCCATTTATGAATGCAAAATGCCATGTTTTAATAATACAACCTTTTTCCATAGTTCCAGTATAATTGTGGCCTGTGTGTGATGTATAGAAATGTGTGCAGCTGTGCTTGTGTTTTGACTTTAATTAGGTCCAAGTTGCATCTAGCCTTTCAAACCTCCGGTGGTTTCACTTCTAAATTGTCTATTCATAACCTGGGCATAAATCCGATGCTCCTATTTATGCAATTCACTGTGAGAACCCTGAAAACAATTAGAAACCTTTCTCAAATCTTTCCTAAGCAGAAGAACATCAGAGCAGCCTCTTTCTTTCTCCTGACAACTTCCTTGACTACTTGGTGGTCAGACTGATCAGAAACTGACCAACAGGTGGCGCTGTTGGAACAAAATTCATTCATATTAACAGCACATGTATCCCTTAATATCTTGGAATAAAAATAAATTAAATAATGAATTTTATTAGACTAACACTCTCATCAATTTTACATTCACTTATTTTAAAAGTTTACTTATCCTTTAAGAGGACAAAGTAGCATGCCAGTGCCCTTTATGACCTAAACCCACAGTGCCACCAGCATACTGTGTGGTCCATTTGCCCTACAAGGTTCTGGGGTGTGGAATTCTTATACCAAGATCAGAGCACAAATTAAAAGCAATTTTCTTTGAAAATGTCAACCTCCATCAATCACCCAGGCAGTATCCCTCTACCCTTTATTCTATCACTAACAGAAACCTGCTGATTTTAGAAACTACTGGGACCCATCAGCAATTACATAAAGGATCTCTGTGGCCACATCTGATGGTTTCTAGGGAGCTTTATAGCAGACTTGATATGAGCCTGCTCCACGTATGGAAGGATTTAGGACAATGTACATATAAGTGCAGCAACTGGGTCAGAGTGTGGGATAATATGAAAAGCTTTCCTCCAAAGAAGAAACTGTAAACAATTTGGAAATATTATACAATATATCAGCACGGGGGCAATAGGTAGAGGCCAGGGATAGAAGGATGGTATGGGGCAATGGACAACATAAATCTGTTGGCAATAAACTGCCTTAGTAGCTTTCCTTCTCCTTTAAAGACCCTGTTGTACCATGTGAGCCTAAGAGCTAAAGCTTTGTGACTGCTGCACCACAACTATCCTACTGGCCAGTGGTGTAACTAGAAGATATTGGGCACCACACCGTAATCATTTTAGGATCGTTAGGAAATTGGGAATAACAGAGTTCTTGAAACGAATCAGTCAGTTTACAATGAACTCTTTATACTTCTTGTTCCACCTTGCACTTGCAGGGTCTACTTCTATAGTTCAAGCCCCTACTACCGACTGGCTACTGCTCTCCATATACACTCCAAAGTCCAAAAAGCAAGTAAACAAACAAAAAAAAATGTAGCACACGTCTCCTACCCAAAAGACTTAAAAATTCATTAAAGCGAACGGCTGCAA